>NC_056743.1:557424717-557589717 GCF_019279795.1 Protopterus annectens | reverse complement strand
AACAGTCTCCACTATATTTTGAAGAATAGACAAGTAAACACAATCAAGACATTAGACAATTAATAAAACAAAGTGATAACTCCTGGTGGGAATGAAAAATTACTCTTCAAACTCTGCTAAATACCAGTAATGTAAGCAGAGTACTGCAGAAAGCTACAGACTGTGAATGTAGACTAATAATACTGGAAAGCCAGTAAATTTGGTATGTGCCACTTCTTCTTCTTTTGGCTTTTCTCGATTAGGGGTCGCCACAGCGCATCACCTGTCTTTCCAAAAACTTTGAATGGGTGCAATCTCTCTACCTCTTTTTTCAAAGAACAAAGACAGAACATAAGTAACTTCTCTTACTATGTTCGACTCTGTATTCAACAGTCTACTCATTACATTGCATTGCCTTTCTCTGCATAAAGTACATAACTCTCTAGTGTAAACCACATTGACAGTATAAATAGTGGTTACAATGCACACTTCAGTTATAATCATCTATTAATATCAAAATTAGGAAGTTATATATTATGCAAATCTGTAATGTTCCTCTTCAGTGGAACCTTCACCACCTAAACTCTTCCTTTCAGTTTTCAGTCATGGTGTACTCATTCTTCGGACCATTGTCCCCCCTCTCTTTCTCTGTTAATGACTTGTACTCCCTTGCTAATCTGTCCCCTTACCAAAATACTTGAAAAGATAGTTTCTGACAAATATAACACATTGCATTCTTGCTGACCCAGAAGATTTTTAGCTTAAAGTCCATGAAATAGCAGGAAAGTTTGAAGCACTATCACTTTACACAGTCTCTTACAAGGCCATGCATCGTGGTATATGCTATGTGTAACATTCCATTTAGGGATTTATAATCCATGATCTACTGTATCCTTTGCTAGTCAAATAGCTCCTCTAATACCTTAATTGTACACTTAAATCTCCACCAGCGCATAAAATGTGCTGGAGAGAAATGCATTGCCCATGTCCTACTCCACCTCTGGAACAGCCCCCACCCCCACAAGTTGAACTGTGTGACACCTTAGCATCCATCAAATTAAACCTGGATAAGTGGATGGCAATCCATAAATTTACTCTGGGAGTGACTTTTTTGCCTTCTTGAATATGAGGGTTACAGCATGATTATGGGTAATAGCAACAAGTAAATGGTCTTGCCTCTCACTACTTTTATTTCCTTTGACCATCTGTTGCTGAATTGTGGTTCTTTGTTGGTAAAGCTGCAGACTGCAGTACTTTGTATAGCATAGCATAGCTTCTCTTTCCCCTCATAGCCAGCAAAAGCTATGCTAAGCAAGTATTTTTTAATGGCAAATGAATAATTTTATTAAGAAATGCATCCATGATAAAAAGCAAACTACAGGTGAAACTAAATTTTAACTTAACATGTGTAATTTGATTAATTTGCTAGCAATAATCAGGCACCTCTTGAAGGTATAAAGTCCATCAAAATATATACATTCAGATAAATAATTTGTTTTTCAGTGAGTGTACAAGAAGTCTCTCTGGTGATGGTAAGTATGTAATTGGTGGTAGAGATTTGTATTTCTTCCTTTTCTTGATCATTGTCTACATCACTCTACTGACCACTTTGCTGCTGTCCAGGGATCAGGCTGCTGCACCTACCTGCCCAAGCCACAGACCTATAGCCTGCTTATTGCCAGGCTGGATGGCTTCCTCACTCTTTAATTTCTCAAAGAGAAGTGAGAGTCAAGTAGAAGAGAGTAGGGCAGCCCTGACAGACCAGGTGGATGCCCCTTCCCATGGAGCTCTGAACTTCTGTAGTAGTGCCTTCAGGTTCCACAATTGCTGCCACCTGTTGCCAGGAATGTTGCATGCCTCTGCACTTGTTGCTACTTGGGTTGCTCATTGTAAGCCTTGCATGGCAGTATGTGTTTTAAGGGCCCATTCTGCACAGTTATAACACACTGTGTTCTGCCTAACTGATACCCAAGAAGCAAGTCAAAGTCACCACCTTCCCCTTAAGATAGGCAAGACAGTAGTGGCTACTAATGCCCACCCTCTCTGCCTCATTTCACCCTGTGACCATGCCATTAACTGATCATGGAACATGTAGGTCACAGTCAGGGTTTCATCCCTCTGTGGGTTTGAATCTAGGGTATGCTCTCTACTTTCCTTTCCTTGTTTTGGTAATGGTGTACAAGATTGATATTCATGCTGTGTAGCATAGTGTCACCAGTCAGGGTTTCATCCCTCTGTGGGTTTGAATCTAGGGTATGCTTTCTACTTTCCTTTCCTTGTTTTGGTAATGGCGTACAAGATTGATATTCATGCTGTGTAGCATAGTGTCACAGTGCTACTGTGTGCAGATAATTTGGCATATAAAATCTTTTCAGTTTTCAGTGTATTTTATTTGTTTTTTTATTTAAAATACACACATCTCTCTTTAAAACTTTTCATTTCAAGTTCAGTGTCTATGAATTATAAGCACTTTGAACTACATGACTGAAAAAGGGGGGTGGGGAAGTTAAAAAAACAAATGCAGGGTTGCCATACTTAAGGTGCATGGCTTGTGTGTGGAAGTCCGGACTCTACTAAGTGGCAATCCTGCTCTTAACACAGACCAACCAAACAAAATTTGTTCCTTACCTGTGCTGATTTAAGATTCCTCCCATTGACCCACTGCCGGGTTACCACTTAATACCTTCCATAAAATCTTGCCAGTTCCATATCTTAAACTTGAACTTAATACTGTTCCTGATTATGTAACTTTGTAGAAGTCCCCACTGATAACCCTGCACATTACTTGTACTCTATGAGCTGTAAAACCCCTCTATGTGCCTCTTTCAAAAACATTCCTAGCACCTTGGTCAGCCTTCTTATCCTGTCATACCTGAAAAAAACAATAGTCATCTTTGTTCTTTTCTGTAAATACCTTACTTTATCCCTTGATACAAATAATTTGATACAACAGGAAGATCACAGCATCCAGAGGAAGCATGCTCAAACCAGCATTGCTTCTTGAGATCATAAGTCCGCGTCTGATTCCTTGAAACCAGCTCTTTGGCTTCTTTAACAAAAGCCTCCTTAGAAACTTGGCTACAGACCATGGTGGCTTGCTGGACATCTGCGAGCCAAATATTCCACATAACCATCTTTTTTCCTATTAACTTCCTGAATGCCGCTGTAATCCAGTAAACTGAATATGCTTTTGGCCTTGCACACCTGCTACATAATTAGAAAGTATGTCAAAAATGGTGTTCATATTTATGGGAATGTTTATGAAGTTATTCTTGAAAATCAAGTAACATTTATGTGACCTTTGTAAAGTTATTCTTGAAAATCAAATAAATGCTAATAGACAACTATCCTTTCTTTGAAGTCTTGCTAGAAATTTTTTTCTGGTCATTTACTCAAAGAAGCAGTGACATACTTTGCACTGCGATTCTGGTCTCAACCAGTATTTTGAGTCTGTGTGTATATAGAATTTGTGTAGCCTTGTGCACATGGCCGGCCTTAGGCATAGGCCAACTAGGCGGTCGCCTAGGGAGCCAGTCTAGCAGGGGCACTTTTCCAGTATTGATGGGGCACCAGGTAATGAGTTGGCACCAGTTGACCTAGGGCCGCTCCTGCTTGTGCATATATATTTTGTTTAGCTTCTGCATTCATCAGGTAATGCTCCTTGGAATTTGAGTGTCAGTTATTAGTAACTCTCTGGAAGAAAACTGGTGGAGTCCAACTGACTGCCAAATGTACTTGTATAATGTTTTGATGAGTATATCAGCTCTGATGCAAAATCACAGTTGTGCATGCTATCTTTCACCCTTACCAGCTGTTTCACTTTCCCAATGTTGTGTGATCATAGGTTAAGGTGACTAAGTAATGAGGTTGAAGCCTCCTACATTAATGCATGGATGGGGCTGCTTGCCTCCCATAGCAAAAAAAAAAAAAAATGTTTAAAGTCCGTTCTAGTTTCAGCATCTATTTCTTTTGTTAAGTTTAACACATCCTGTTTACTTGCAGGAAGTTTGAGCTTAGTAATACATCCATTTAGCTTATGCACTAGCTTTGCCCTACATAAACCCTCTCTGATTGTAGTATTTTTTAAATACATTTTCTTCTTTTTTTCTTGTTGTTTACAGCAGTGTAAATAAAGCACTGTCTAGTTATGACTGTACTGGCTAGATATTGTATCCTTGCTGGAACCCTTGAGAATCCATATAATGAATAAGTTAATCCTTTACCAGTGTGTCAATGGCTGTTAGAATGTGTTTACCTAAGCTAGGAAGTTCAATTTTGAAGAGTGTAAGAAAGACAAAAAAAAAGCCTCTGCTAATGTGTCAGCCTCACATTGTAGCTGTTCTGCAGTTGTGTATCATGGTACAAGCCATATACGCCTTCCAAAGGTTCAAAGTTGAGGACAAGGCTAGCTACCCTTGTGGACTATTTTAAGCCTATCCATTTTCCCTTTTACTGTTTAACTTAACCTATCACATTTGGTGTTAGATTGAACTTGCTTACCCTGTTCACTAAAAATTCACTTGGGGAGCATCACATCTTTTTTTATTATTTTGTTTTATGATTGGATGATTGTGCTCTGTGTCTCCTGTGTGGGTACAGAAACTAGCTGGCGAGCTTGATTTCCGCCACCGCCTCCTGCCGTTACTTATTAACCCATTTCCTGCTTTCATTAATTCCAGGCAAAACAGAATTATATTTACTGATGGATCGTACACTGTATTTTAGAAGTGTCTAGCACAGGAGTGCCGGAAGCTGCTGAAGGATGGGGTGTGAGATTGGGGTGGAAGGAAAAAGGGTCTGTTGCTGATGTAAAGGAATTTTTAGCTGTCCACTGCCATAACAGAAATGTAACTGTAACATGAGATCTGTGTAGTATAAATATGAATTACATTTAGAATGACTGCAAAGAAATTTCATAGAAAATTACAAATGAAGCTTATGTTGCTCCTGCGTAGTATTTGATCCAGTCATCCTATAGTAAAAAGTTAGAGGAAAAAGTACAGTAGTGCTATAACACACTTACTCTTGCCACACAGAGCAACTATCACAGAATAGTGGTGGGAAGCTGTTAAACACTGCACTTAGAATTTACAAAAGTCCATATGAAGTGTTTAACACCATTCCCCTGCTCCTTTGTGGTCATCTCTGATTGCTGCTAATGTTCTAGTGTGTGACTAGAGCTTAATTGTAGTAAAATGTACTGAAAAAAAGCTTGGGAACTTTTCAGATGTCAGAATGGTGCTTACCAAGCATGTCTTTTCCCCAAATTCAGAGCATAATCATGGTGATTTATACACTAAAAGTCATCATCTTGGAAAAATAAGACACAAAATGTATCATAGAACATCTAAGCCCTGGCAGCCTTCACCCATCAAGTTGTAGAAGTGGTTTTGACACAGGCTTCTAACCTGGACTCACCTACTCTACAACTAGCCCTGCTTAGTGGTGCACACAGAAGGTTCCTATAGCGTCTGTTTGTGGATTGGTGGGGAGCTGGTAACAGTGAGATTATTTGTAAAGGTCTCCTCACAATCGAAGAGATGTACACAGGTCACTGTAACTTGTTTGGCACTGGGGAAAATATGGTCATTATTTCTCTAAATTTTCTTACAGTATGTATCATTTTTTTTAATGTATATAAAAAGGTCACTTTAACTTGTGTGGGGCTGTAACAGTGTGGTTATTATTTATTTAACATTTGTTGACTGGGAAAGTCCGACTAGGACAGAGCCCATTTTCAGAGGAGGCCTGGGGAGAAACAGTCCAGATGCATGTCTTTGGAATGTGGGAGGAAACCAGTGTACCCGAAGGAAACCCACACAAATGTAGGGAGGATATGCAAACTCTGCAGAGATGCCACTCTGGCTGAGAATCGAACCCGAGAATCTCTTGGTGTGAGACATTAACTGTTGCACCACTGTGCTCCATTTCTTTAACTTTTTTGCACAAACCACAAAGGTATGCACAGATCATCACACTAGCTTCTGAAGGAGCAGTGTACTGTTGACTGGCAGCAGACTGGAATAGACAACCGATCATTTTTTCATTTTTCTCACAATCACACAAGTGTTTACAGGTGGCTAGTTTGGGGGGTGGGAGTAAGGAAACATATTGTGAATATAAATCCAAGATCAACTAGTTCAACTAATTTTATCATGTTCTGGTAATCAGATGGATACCCAAAAGGTAGCTGTCTTTCTGTTTTGGAGGTGGATGTGAAGAGGCAAGCTGTATATGACTAAGACCATTTATTTATTCACTTGCATTCCAATCTAACATCAGAGGGATACACAGTATGTGACTACACTTTTTTCTTTTGATGGGGAAACAGGCACTGTTCTAAAATATGATTCATCTGTCTTTGCAAGCACTTATCTTCTCAATTTATTGGGAACTAGTTTTTCATCAACTTGGATCATTAACACTTGAACACAACTTATTACTTCATTGAAAGAAAAAAAAAAACTGAATTTCTTAGTCATCATTTTTGTCCAGGCCATAATTGTAACAAAAGGCTGGAGAAGAAAAGTCTAAAATGCAGCTCACAGCACATCGTGCCTAATGGCTTCTGAACCTCAGGCAGCTTATTTTCCTCACAATTATTATTACATGGCCATTTACGGAGTAGTGAGAGGATGCAGGAGGAAAATGGAGACAGAGAATGAATTTCTTTCTTTACCCGCAGGTATTGTTCAGGCTCTCTTTGGTTCTTACGGTTTGAAAAAAAAATGCTCTGAAATATAACTCAGAGCATCTAGAACCCTATGGCTTTTGGGGAACTGAGACATCCGACTCAATTTGATTATTTCCTGTTAATTTATTACATTACAATCTTAGCCAGTTAAGGTATATTTAAAGAAGGCAAGCACAATTTGAAGAGTACAATAAAGTATGAGAAAACAAGAAAAAAGTAATCTGAGGGATGTTGAAAGGCCAGGATGACAGGAAGGAGGAGTGGGGGACACAATTTGGGGTTATGTGCAAGTGATGCCTAGAGCCCTTTTCCTAGGGTTTCATTTCATCAAAGTCCAGATTCAAAATATTCCATACCACCATGGACTGCCCATTTAGAAGTGTTTTGCCAAAATAGTGCTATGATGCAATTTGTGCAGGTGTATCCATATTTACTGGGGTCATTTTTTTAATAGAGTTTTGCAAAACTTTTTATTAAGACCATGGCCCAAATAAATTTAGCTTTTCCCTGTGTGACATCATGTAAGGTGGTTGTCCATAGATTTTAATGGATGCCTCTCCACGCATGTGGAACATGCTTCCATTAAAGTCTATGGGCATCTCTCTCATTTCCCCCTCAGATGATGTCACTGAGGTTAAAGGTCAAAGTTAATCCACAGTGTCATCAGCTCTGAGAGAATAAATTTCACCAAGTTTTTTTTCTTCAAAGTCTGAAAACATTTGCCAATATATTAAAAACGCAGCTTGGCAGTTTATGCACCACACATACACTGGTGTAATAGGTAAGTCACGAAACAAAACCCCTCAAGTACTTCACACAGCTTATCAACAAGGTTTGTTATACTCTGTAAACATTTTATAACACTGTAACATCTGGGTAAGAAAAAAAGATGATTGGTTTTATCAGATTTCTGGTATACAACCATCCTTTTGATTGTATATTAATTTACTATTGCATGTCATATACCTGATTTTTTAATAAACAGTGTTAAACATGCCCTGTAGACATTCCTCAAGCTGTTTAACTTAGATTTAGTTCCTGGGTTTGTCCCTGATGAATGGTGCACAGCAGTGGTGATGCCTGTCCATAAGGGTGGCTTTGCAACTCATCTGGGTAATTACATTCCTATCAGCCTTATAAGCCTCATTGACAAAACTATGGGGTACATTATAACTAACCTCACAAACTGTGTTATCTAAGACTCATGTTAGACTTTGCTATCAACTGTTTGGCTTTGTGTAAATGTTAGATTATGCCTGTTTAACCTGAAAAACTTCTTCAAAAGGGTTACAGAGGCTACAGATGATGTACTGCAGTGCATATGGTGTATCTTGACATGCCAAAGGCCTTCAACACCATTCCATGTGCTGGGATCATACAAAAACTAATTGCTTAAAAAATTGACTCATCTGTGATGAGATGGAGAGCATAATAGCTGAAAGAGTCAACACAGTGCGAGATTCATAAGCCTCATCATTAAGTATGAAAGTGACCAGTGGTGTCCCTCAGAGCACGGTACGGAGACATCTCATTTTTGGAATTTATGTCTCAGATCTCCAAGTGGAGAGCCTGACTTCTAGCTAACAAAGTCTGCAGACAACTGAAAACTGCAGAAGGTTAAGTCACCCTATGATATCCAAACTCTCCTGAATGAACTGTCACCTGTAAATCATTGATGCACTTAAAATGGTCTTACACTAAATGCTAAAAAGTTGGGTATCAATTTTGGAAGACAATCCTTCCCCTCATCATACTGTACTGTACTGACAATCCACCAATACAAAAAGAAAATGTTGTCAGGGACCAAGGTACTTGGGCTGATAACTCCATCTCTGTTGAACCTCATGTCAGAAAGGTTGTCAGGAAATCTTTATTTAGCCAGTCTAATTGTCAAGGAAATATCATCATGGTCTAACTAGCATTGATCAAGACAGTCATAGAGTACAATGCCCCCTTTGGGGTATATCCCATTAATAATAATAAACACTTGACAAGTCCCCAGACATTCCTAATTAAAAAGATCAAGCCTAAAGTCCCTGAGCAACCAAGGTAGGCTGGAAACTCTATCCCTTTGTTCAGTGTCTTACAGACTTCACAGGAGATCTTTTTCTTGTTTTCTGGACCATTAAATAACCAGTTTTTCTGGATCTCATGTATCCCTTCAAGTACAATATCTACAACCAATAATAGAACCAGAAACCTTAATCTTCAACAGATAAACACAACACAGCACATCACAAACCTCTGGAATAAATTTTCCATACATGTTAAGCAGTTCAGTTCACTATCTTACTTTTAATCTAAATTAGATGACCAGATGGGTATCCACAAATTTACTTTGGGTTTGACTGATATGGCCTTCCAGGAGAAAGGAAATGCCACCAGAGGAAAGGGTACTGGCAAGGCATGAATGGTTGTAAGACTAGTTGGCCTTGGAACATGCATGAATCTAAACTGTTTTTGTGGCTTACTCCCAAAGCTTGTCAGGAAATCTCTGACAACCCTCATAAAGAATCCTGAATATCATAAAATGGGACTAAAACAATGAATGAATAATTAAATCTATCAACATGATTACTACCAGGAAGTCAGGCTACCACCAGTGAAATTTGTCCTTTTGGAAAATTCTGCCTAAAACAGGTTATTATACAGGATAGCCAAATCCCATCCTAGTACTCAGTGAAAGGCATTAATCACAGAGATCTGTGCCAACCTGTGGTACATACATACATACATAGCCTAGTTTAGAGATATTTTCTAAAAGTAAAGTTTGATGTGCATAAATGTAATGATTTTGCTCCCATGTAAATTGCTGCCTTTACTGTTCCAGATCCTGGGTTGTACCTGATAAGGGTCAATATGCCAGTCTACTTACCTGTTAAACTAATTGCAATAAATGTAGTTTGGGACAAGCTAAGTTGTCCCGGTCCCTCGAGTAAAGGGGTAGGGGGGTGTGGGGAGGGAATAGAGGTAGAAAGTAAGGTAAGGATTGTAGTTGGACAGGATAGAGGGTTTGTAGTGGTGAAAGGGATTAAGGAGAGAGGGAGATGTAAAAGGAAGTGAGGTAGGAGTAGGTGGGACTTCTGACAGTACTAAGCGTTGGGGATTAAAGGAAGTAGGCACATTTGACGTGAGTTGGTGGCCCTCCAACCCTCCTCTTTTGTATATGGATGGAAGATGTGGGCAATTTGAGGTGGAGAAAATGGAAAGGATTGTCCTCTTTTGTTCCCCCTCTAAAGAAGGTGGTTATTGGTTAATGGTTTGGTCTGGTGGTGAGGTGAGTATGTACACTGCCTCTTTATGTGGGGTGAGCAGGTACGCTGCCCCGGTGGAGGAGGTATCAGGGTGAGTAGGTACGCTGCCCTGAGGTAAAGTTCGTCCAGGGTGAGTGGTGATGCTGCCGGAGATTATCATTGCTGAGGAAGATAATTTATGTTGGTTTTATGTGTATATAGTTCATTGTATAATACAGTTTAATAAAGGTCGTCAAATGTCTTTTTGTGTGTGGTGTGGTTATTCAAAGGGGGGACGGGACAAATAGACTGTCCAGAATTTTGCAGAACATCCCAGTTTTGACTCATGTTTGTCCTGATCCTCATAAAATGTTTGATTTTATAGTAAAACACTCAGGATAATACCTCTCAACACTCCAGAATTTCACAGAATGTCCAAATTATTGCTTCATATTTTTGGTCTTTTACTCATAAAATTTGGTATTTTCTGGCAAACCATTGGATTGTGATCACTAAATAATTGAGACATTTGAGTCTGAGACTTCATATCATTTAGAAAATACAAGCTAATGTAAAACCTGTTCTAGCAGTTAAGTTTATAAGAACAATATTTAAAATCTGTTCCTACTGTTGTCCCTTTTATCCTCCCATTATTTGTGGCTTTGTCCACAATTCTTAAGCAAAAGTTGAGCAGTCTGCTGAGGATTACAATCAGTCATTAATGCCAGGCATTAATGTTTCATACTTCAGTTGTTCAGAAAATGCATTTAGATGCAAAACCTGTTCTATTAAATTTTCCCTGTTATTTTTGGCTTAGTTCAAATTTTTATTTATTTTATTTATTATTTATTTCCAGTTTGATTACCAAGGAAGTCTACTGGGACCAGAGAGCCCATTTTCAGTGGAGGCCTGGGGAGAAAAGCTCTGTAGTACAGGTTACAGAAGAGATAACAGTCAAGTAAAATAAAAGTTACAAGCACATATACATAAAAAATTCAATACAAGGCATGAGCAGTTTTGCCCATAGCAAAACTATCCTATGGATTATAAAATACAGATTCATTTTAAAGAAATTATTCACACAGTCCAGTCAAAGACTATTTACAATATATACAGGATGCAAGAGATCATATGGGATTTAGCTATGGAAAGATATAGCAAGCTATAAGGAGCTTAGGAACACAGGAGGGAAGAAGCTGATTAGTATTCCTCAGAAACAGTCACATAGACAGCCAGAAAAAGTGATTTATTACTCAGATTGGCTTTTTCCAGCTGTTTGAGCTTATGGTTATTTCAGAAATGACAACACAATGTTTCCATGTAATCACTTTTCTGACAGCAGTATCGCATTGGGCAGCTGTTGAAAGTAGAGGGTTCTCTCCCCTCCATGGTTCTGGCACCCATAGGTTCATAGGTTGGTAATAGTCTATCGGCCCAAGGACCTAAGTAAGCCTAGCCAACATGGTTCCCTGGCTTATACCCATGGTATAGCAGTTGATTTGCTGCTCAGTGTCCATTGGTGTAAGTAGAATTTCCGCTGTTGCCTTGTGGGACAGTAGGTATATTATATCAGTATAGTGATTTACTACAGAACAGCCACACACAATTAATCCATGCCTGCAGCACATGCACACACATACACACACATACACACACGTGGATGGTTTTGATTTTAGACATCCAGCTGTAGCCTCTGGTTGAGGTTTTTAAGGCTTTTAGCCTCATCCTTGCTATACCTTAGCCCCATTTTTTCCTGTTTTCCCCTACTGGTTCTAGTACAGTGACTGTGTTTGTTTTCAAAATGTTAATATAATTGACCCAAACCAAGGAGTGCATGATGAAATTAATTAACAGCTTACAGTGCAATTCTTTGTTTTATCCTAACTGATGAGATATATATATATATATATATATATATATATATATATATATATATATATATATATATTTCTTTTGCATTTTTTGAAGTGCATCAAAATAGCATGCCCTGACTTTTAAATCATTTGCTGTGGTGTCTGTATGCCTCAGTTAATAGGTCGTATTCACTCTTTATGGTCCTTTTTTTGAAAGATACGCCATATATTAGGGAAATCAAAAAGATTAACTTCCAGGTTTGTTCTTTGGGCTGTGTGTATTTTGGAGTGTACGATTTCAGATCCCCTGCCTCTTGTTGCTGTGCTCTTACTTTAGACCCCCTCACATCCCGAAAAAAAAGGCAGTCATAAAAAAATTATAACTTCAGAGGGTGGCAGATGCTGGTAGTCATAACTCTGGTACAGACAGAAGTTGCAGATATTTCTAAATAATGTTTGCTACGTGTAGTCTATATCATCTTGGGGGTTGTATAATGTTTAAGGTGTTTGTTTCAGAGATACAAGTTAGAGTTTAAATTTCACTTTTGAGGGAAATTGGACAGACTTAAAATAGCTCACAGAAGTAGCTAGCCTAGTATTGACCTTCAAACCTATATCAGATGCAGCTGCTTTGCCAGTCTACTATAATATTAATGTAGATTTATAAGTCTGTAACAAAGTAATACATTGGTGATACAAATGAATGACTAACAATGCCAGAGAAAGATGAAAAAAGTGAACTGTAAACGTATTAGTCATTATTTATTATGTACCATTTGTTGATCAGATTAGTCTCACTGTTCCAGTAGCCTGTCTTCAGGAGAGACCCAAAATGGTATTCATACTGATGAAGTAAAATGTTTCCAGGGCACTGAGTTCTTACAGAACTTGTTTCATTATGGGATGCTACTAGACTTTTCTGTGGTATGAGGGAGGAGTGAAAGGATTGAGAACATGGACTGCACCTGTCAAGAAAAGTAATGAAAAATTTGTAACAGAGTTTGCATTCTCAAATTAGAGATGCTGGTGGAAAAAATGCCCATTAAGGAAAAACCTTTACTATGGTCCCAAGTGGTGGGAGCTATGTGGCAAAATGGAGGAGGATTTAATGCAAAATGAATTGTTTGTCTTAAGTGAGTTGGATGTAAAACACTGAAAGAAATCATACAAAGAGATGAAGCTGCAGAAAGAGAAGAGGAGACCAAGAAGGGCAGGAGGAATTGAACTAAAATAGCACTAACATAAATAAAGATGGGTCAAATATTTATCAGAATGAAAATGACTGACCGTGAGAACTTCCATTTAAAAAGACATTGCTATGGACAGAAATTTTGTATGTGATAGGTTTATGGAGCCGTTTATGTTTGTGCCCACAAATATAGGATCGATGATCCAGAAGGGGACTGAAAGATTTTATGATGCAACACAAGAGAACTTTATCTTTGGAGTGAGGATTTTTCACTGGAATTAAGTTCATTTAAAGACTTGTGTTGCAATAGAGACCACACATTTTGAATAAGAATTATATACTGACTTAAAATGTGCATTCTGTGCAAACATTTATATAAATATAAATCATACTGAGTCCTAGTATCTTTAATCTTAACAGTCTCTCTCTCTCTCTGTAATTCAGCCATCTTAAAATGGTGTCTGTTCTCATCATTTTACTGTTCGACTTTTTCCATCTTCTGAATTCCTTTCACTGTGTAATTCTTAAGCATATCCTCTTTCCATCTTCAATTTGTTGTCTCCTCTCAAGTTGTCATGTCTCTTGTCTTAAATTAACAAGGATGGCCAGTCTCTCTCAGTCTTTAAACTTATCTCATCTTACTTCCTCGGTTCTCCAGACTCACCATATTAGCTTACAAATGTAGTGTCATTTCTTTATTCCCCCATCCTTCTGGGCTTGAAATTTAATCTTCTGTAAGAGCTGCACTCATTTATTTCACATATTAGTTATGCTCTGTTATCCTCTTTCTCCAGATTATCACAGTCGTATACTATTATCATAGCTCTAGTTATCCCTTTTTACTTCACATCATAGCTTATATTTCATCATCTAACAGCATGAAGATGTTTTATCTCACTACTGCTGTAACTTCTGTTTTTCAAAGAGCCTTAGACCATTACCTTTTCTTGTTAGAGTTGACCTCTTCATAAGTTAAGTGTTTGAGGAAAAGATGCCAACCTTTTCAAAGTCAAGTCTTTTTCTGTATTTATTTGTTGACTTGCCACAATAGAGTTTCCCTCATTTGTTTATTCAGGATGCATGATCCTGGATGTTTTTGGACTGAAATACAGTTCCCATATCTTGGTAGTCAACATTATGGAGCAATCTTCACTTGTAACATAGTGTGTTTGTGTGTGTGTGTGTGTGTGTATATATATATATATATATATATATATATATATATATATATATATATATATATACATACACACACACACCACACACATATATACAGACATGCGCACACACAAACATGTATATATACTGCGAATATAAATAAATAAATATATATATATATATATATATATATATATATATATATATATATATATATATATATATATATATATATATACATTTTTTTTCTTTACTGTGATAATCTAACTGGGCAATAAAAGACCTTTTTTCAGTTGAAGCCCTGAAAGGAAAGTCCCAAGCAATCCGAAAAAAATACATACAGTAATGTCCTATTACACAGAGTTCTAAGGAAACCACTATAAAATAAATGAAATAAAAAAAAAATAAAAGACTACAGACCTTGTCCACTGAGTCGAGTCATACAACATACCATATTGACTTTGTGACCTTTATTATATAACAAACAAGGACAACCAGTAGTGATGCCATAAGTAATTCATATGCAGCATATCAACAAATACATCAAACCATCACCTCCAGCCGGTTGGTGTACACCCACCTGTTCCAACTGCCACCTCGAAGAAAAAATGGCGTGTATTCCTGCTATCTCAGACCTGGTGGCAAACCCATTTACCTCATACTTACAAGCCACATCCCCCTTGATGTGACCACCTGTCAAATGTGGTCCAAGTTGAAGGGGACTGAGGCTGCTGAACAAGAACAGGGGTAAACACAAGAGGGGTGAAGCCAGAAGGCTGCCACCTGTCTCTGTATGAAGGGTTGAGATGGAGGGGTGATGTGCTTGCTGATGGATTTTACAGGCAAGAACAGCAGCACTTCCTTTAAATAGGGAGTGCTCACCTGCATCCTCCCCTGATGATGACTCATGCTCTTGGACAATAGGCTGCTACCGCAGTAAGTCGTTGTCCACTGAGTCAAGTCATACAACACCACCATATGACTTTGTGAACTTTATTATATAACAAACAAGGATAACCAATGGTGATGCCATACGTAATTCATATGCAGCATATCAACAAATACATCAAACCATCACTTGAAGCCAGTTGGTGTACACCCACCTGTTCCGGCTGCCACCTCAAAGAAAAAATTGTGTGTATTCCTGCTATCTCAGACCTGGTGGCAAACCCATTTACCTCATACCTACAAGCCACATCGCCCTTGATGTGGCCACTGGTCAAATCTGGGTCCAACTTGAGGACAGCCAAGGCTGCTAAATAAGAACAGGAGTGAATACAAGGGGTGGTGAAGCCATAAAGCCTCCACCAAACTGGCATGTTGTGCTGATCCCCCCAAATCAATGGGGTCTCAAATAAATTCTGAGATATGAAAGAAAACAAGTTACTTTAAAAAATGTTTAATAGCAACAACCATATCCAAATTAAATAAATCAAAATCCTGTTATTTAAATCAGCATTGTCCAAATCATAGAAATCAGCCTCCTGTCTGTCGATATCACTGTGCTCAATCACCTGTAAGCCAATTTGGTTAGCAACCCATTTACTCTGTGGTTGATAAAACACCTCACTCTCTCAATGGCGCTACTCTTTTGAGTGCTCTTCCAGTAGTCTAGGGATGATGGTGGACCAAACAAAAGCTACTTTTGGATATAGCTGCTGCAAGTGTTCCATATTTTTATTTTTATTTTTATTTATTTTACATTTGTTGACCGGGCTAGTCCAACTGGATATATGTCCATTTTCAGTAGAGGCCCGGGGAGAAAAGCTCTGCTTTTAAGCTAGATAAAATAAAGACAATACAAAAAAAAAAACACAATACAAAAAAGGATACATGCAATATGTAAAGTAAATAAAAATTTCTCCATCAACTTAGGTTATATAGAAACTAAAAATAAACAGATTGTGAGTAGTAGGTTAATAAGGTAGAATGCAGTATTATGACCAAGAGAAAGGGATATATCATTCAATATTAGTATAAAGGGTAAGAATGTGTCTTTGAAATGCTATTAAAAAGGTTATGAAAGGTGAATAAAAAGGTAATGTAAGGTGTAAAACACAGGGTAGATGGTCAAATTTTAGAGGACAGGGAAGTAGGAGAAAAATCTGGAGGGTAAGTACAACAGGAAGTAATTATAGTCAAAGTGGAAGAAATAGAAAGGTTTATGTATGAGGTGGGAAGATAAGAGTTCACAGAGGAATGAATAAGTAGTAAGGAGCCTGCCCAGTGATAGCATGTTGTGAAATAAGATACTAGGATGGGGAAGAGTGAGGAATTGCTGTTATACTTCAAAGTGGGTAAGGAGGAGAGATATAGAAAGGTCATGGTGGGGGGGGGGGGTTAGTCTGGGTTAGTACAAGGACAAAGCCATTGTGATTTTAAGTGAATTTTTAGTTGATTTTTAAAGAGAGGTAATGATGAAAGAGATGTAAGATTAGTGGGAAGTATGTTCCAAACCTTCCCCACAGAATTAGAGAAAAGAGAATCACCTGCCTTGTTGTGGGATTTCAGGGTGGTAACCAGTAGTTTATTTGCTGAGCGAAGGTTAGAAAGGTTTGGGTAGGGGGAGATAAGGCTACTGAGAATAGGAGTCTTACTAGGTTGATATAGTATTTTATGAGTAATGGAGAGTTGTTGAAATTTTAGCTGGTTATTTAGTTTAAGCCATCCTAGAAGTTTTAGGTTTAGACAGTGATGCGTTCTAAATGAGGACCCAGTAGCAAACCTGGCAATATTGTTATACGAAGTAGACAGTTTGTTTAGGTTGCTTTTGGAAAGATTTGTATAAACTGGCGAGGCATAGAAGAGGGTGGAGATCAGATGGGTCTGGGCAATAGTAGTTCTGGCTTCTGGTGTAAGAAAAGGTTTTATTCTATATAAGGATCCAAGTTTTCTGTTTACAGTTTTGATAGTGGCATTAATATGAGCGTCAAAGTTGAGGTTGTGGTCAATCAATACACCTAAGAGTTTTGTAGTTGGGTCAGGAGCTATGATTGCACCATCAATGGAGGTAATAGAGAAATCTAGTGGGGTGGATTTGTTAGTTGGAGTAAATAGTAATAGCTTGTTTTTTTTTGGCATTAAGGAGGAGATGATGTTGTTGGAACCAGTTTTCAACATGTTTGAATACTGATTGGGTGATGGCCTGGAGTTCAGCTAAGGTGGTTGCTTTACAAATCAAAGTGGAGTCGTCTGCGTATTGTATGCAGGTAGGTAGAGGTAGATTAGTAGAAAGGTCGTTAATGAATATGGAGAATAGTAGAGGTCCCAGGATAGATCCCTGTGGGACACCAAGGGTAACAGGGAGATGCTTGGATAGATTATTATCCCAAAGGACAGCTTGCTGTCTATTGTGCATATAGGACTTGAACCACTGTAATGCCTGTGTGTCAAGTGAGAACGAGGTGAGTGTATTGAGTAATAATTGATGGTTGACCATATCAAAAGCTTTTGAGAGATCAATGAATAGTGCAGAGGAGAGCATATTATTGTTACGATGTTTATTAATACAGTCTGTAAAGGATAGGAGAGCAGTAGTGGTACTGTGGAATGGTCTAAAACCATGTTGACAGTCAGCTAGGAGGTTATATTGGAGAATGTGGTCAAGATTTTGTTGGTGGATACATTTTTCCATAATTTTGGCTAGTGGTGATAGTAGGGCTATGGGCCGGAAGTTAGAGAGTTCAGTTGAGTTCCCTCCTTTGTGAAGTGGGATTATATGAGAGATTTTCCATAGTGAAGGAATGGAGCCTTCAGTTATGGTTCTGTTAATAAGAATAGAGATGGGGTAGGCAAGAGCTTTAGCAGCAGTTTAAAGTATTCAGGTGGTAGGATATCGGCTGAGGGTGTACAGGGTTTGGGCTTATGAAGCAGAGTATAGATGAGGGCTGTGGGAATAGGTTTTAAGTAAAAGGTAGGTGGTAAGGTAGTGGGGGAGGGTGATTGGGTAGGGCTGAGAGGTGGTAGGGAGTTTGCTAGAGATTGGATAGTTTCAGTAAAAAAGCTGTTAAAAGCATTAGCAATCTCATTTGGAGAGTTCTGGGAGAGACCAGATGGGGTCAGTGTTTTAGAGAGTCCTGGATGTAAGAGTTTATTTATGCCTGACCAGAAGCTTTTGGGTTGACTATGGTGATTTTGTTGGAGTTTGAAGAAATAGTGTTTTTTATCCTGAAGTATTGATTTTTGGTTGCATTTCTTAGTTGTCTAAAGTGTTGCTGATCAATTGGGTCTTTGGTGTTTCTCCATTTGGACCAGATTTTGTTTCTTTGTAGGATTTGTTGTCTGGTTTCTTTAGTGAGCCATGGGGCTGCTTTGCATCTAGTTCTTATGTAGCGTGAGGGGGCATGGAATTCTAAAATTTGTAGGAATGTGGAGTTAAAATGGGATACTGCTTCGTCAATTGGCAGGTGCCTTAAGGGTGACCAGTCACAGGCTTGAAGCTCAGTTAGAAAATTGACTGGATTAAATTTTTTTTTGTTGCGGGTGATTTTAAAGGTAGGTTGATTTGGAATATAGGATTTTTGTCTGCATAGGTAGGTTAGTGAGTGGTCACTAATATCATCAGGAAGGACACTTACTTTGTAAGAGAGAGAGTGGCAGTTTATTAATAGCCAATCTAATATACTTTCTTTGCCTGTGGGTTTATGGATTCTAGTGGGGGTGGTAATAGTTTGAGAGAAGCCGTAGAGGTTTATATGGGTTGTGGCTTCTAAAGTGGTACAGGAGTTCCAGTCTATATTAAAATTACCGAGTACTATGGTTTCTTGAGGGAAGGATGTAGAAAGCCAGCAGAGTATACTTTCTATGATGCTAATGTTATTGCCTGGGGGTAGGTAGGAGCATATTATGTTAATAGATTTAATATTATTGAGCTGGAGTTTGGCAATAAGAATTTCCACATTGGTTTCTAGAGGGGGTTGTACCTGTATGGATGAGACCTGTAAATCAGATTTGTGCAGTATTGCTACCCCACCACCCTTTTTGGTAGTTCGGTCTAACCTCAGGATGTTATAAGCAGGTGGGAGTATTTCATTGTCTTTTGTAACTGGTTTAAGCCAGGTTTCAGTTAAGCAGAGGATATCAAAAGAGTGAGTATCTAAGATCATATCAGATCTAATATCAGATAAGCTTCTGGACAACAGTATCTTGCATCTAGCTTGAACAAACCAACAATAAAAAGGAAAAAAAATGAGACAAACTAAACAAGAATGAAAACAAATAGTCACAAAAAATTGGACGTCTATACTGGATGATAAGCACATTAGAGAAAAGGTGGGGCTGATCCCCAAAGTAGTTTTTTGGTGGGGGCTACATTTCAAAAATATATTGGAGAGGACCGATTCGAAAGAAAAAGATTATATAAATTGCATGGCAAAATGTGGTAGGTGTCCATATTGTAATAAAATCAAAACAGGTAATAGCTTTACAGTATGGGGAACAAAATATAAATTGATGAAGATGTTTAATTGTGACAAAATGTTGGGTAAATAGCTTCTTGCCAGGAATGTTCATGTTTTTATGTAGGAAAACCTGAATGTAGGTTCAGGGATAGGATATATGAACATGAATACAGTATTAACAAAGGCAAAGACAATAATGCATTGACAAGAAATATAATTCAGTTCCCTGAACATATTTTAAATATATGGCTATTAATAAAATAAATATTAGCCCAAGTGGAGGTGCATGGAGTTTATATTTGGAGTAAAAAAGAGTTGCTATGGCAACTGAAGCTCAGTGCCTACAATTGGCCTGGGTTGAATGATTGTTGCTCTATTTATTGTATATTGACATCAACAGCTCTGGATAGATAAAAGTACATGACCTTGTTACACACGTAATTTATTTGTTATGTAATTGTATATAATTTTTACATTTTCATAGTATTTTATAGTATTTTTATATTTGTATATCTATTTACGTGTACTAAAACTTAGGTTAATTGTGAGTAAGGCATGTCATTATGCTGGTTTTAAAGCAAGGGGGAGGGTTCAAAGTGATTGTCATACATTTAACAACATTAATTGGAATTGATTAATGGAATGACTATTGTTATTTAAATTGATGGTTAGATGAATAGATTATCTGAAGAAGTTCAGATTGTTCATGTTAAATGGACGAAAGCGCTAATCTGTTTTATGTTTTGGAGTTTGCATTTTTGTTTTTATTAAAGTTTCTAGTTTTTATAACCCAGTTTGTATCCATTCAGTCATACTTGTTTTTGTTTTCGTTCGTTCTTAGGGGCTTGACCCAGAGAATTTCCCAGAGGTGAATTATCACAATGCAGGGAAAATCTGCTTCCATTCTAATCTTATGCCATATTTTCCAAAATTAAAATCAACTAAGATCAGGGAAACCAAAAGTATGAACTGTCCCCTGGATACTATCAAAAGAACTTGAGTGACCAACTGAGTGAGCCAAGGCTTAGATGGATGCTCTCTGAATAAAGGAAAGGCCCAAGAGGCAAATCACCTCCTTCCCTTTAACAGAAATAAAATGTAATGCCTGATGTATGACAAAAAGGTATCGGAGACCCACCTTCTTATTCTTTGAATGACCTGCACAGATTGCCCTTCCATGGCCAAGTCTGAGGTATGATCTATCTGATAGGAATGGGAAGAGTAACCTTATGAGTGAATTCCTTTCCCTGCTACGGCCTTCCTGAGAAATGCATTAATCTCTGATAGTTTAAAAGGCTTGCTGGAGGCCCACACGAAAACTAGCCTAATCTTTTCTCTGTGGGAGTAATATTATACAGCAAACTGACCCAATGAATGGAGCAAATGACTTGCCCACTGGCCTTGACTAGATGCACCGGCTGTCCTTGACCAGCTTGATCAGTCTTGCATTGTTTTAACCAAATTGTAACAAACTATCTGTGGATGGCAAGATCCTCCCAACAAAGGTAAAGGAGAAGTTTGTTGGCCCGGAAACCATGCACATACAAAGAGGTGAACAAAGTGACTATAGAGGCAAACAAGTGAAATCTGGCAATGGTTCTGTAAAGACCTTGAATTACAGTGGGAAGCAATCATCTCCTAATAGGTTTTCTAGGATTGTTGGAAGGTTCCTGCATGTTTTCTATGCCCTTAAGTATCCTCCCTATAACCCAATGTCCTCACATCACCTAAAGGCAAAAATAATTATCCTACCATCCCAAAGCTGCAAGATGTAAGTTGACGGTTTTAGGTGAATCCCCAACAATGGACCTGGCCACTAAAAACTTCAACAGCAACAGTATTTACCAAGGTTTAGGGCCAGGGATTAAAGACATATAAAATGCCTTGGCACCTTACCCAAGAATTTGCCAAAACTGACAATGCTAGTCTTCTACAATTAGCCTCCACTGGAATTGAGGTACCCTTTGAATCCGTGTGCCTGGCCAAATGGTAAAACCTGGTGAACTGAAACTGGGGAAGGCTGTTAGCTATAGGATTAGAGTGACCAGAGACATGAACACAAGAAAGTGACAAATTGATCTGTAGGCTCAGCAAAACTAAAAGCCTGATGATCAAATGAACCCACCTGGATCTGGACATTTCTTGAGAGCATGAACCACTGCAAAATTATCTGAATGAAAGATGATTCTCTTATCACACAATCTGTACTTCCATACCAAATCTGTACTTCCACACCAACACTGACACCCAAATAGGTAGAATTTCTAAAAATGTGATGTCCCTCCTTTCCTCAGACCGCTTTTCAGCAAACCAACTGCCAATGAAATAACATCCCGTACCAGACCCTCAGCTGCATCTGTAAAAAGCTCAAGGCTGGTGGCAGTGGTCCAAGGGGACTGCCAAAAAGAAACTCCATTAAATTGCCTTACCATGGTAACCATAAGTGCAGATAATCCTTAACCCTTCTTGTCAGTTGGACCAAGTGGTGTTTGGGCCTGTTGCCCTTCAACAAGTCTGATATAGCCCATAGGAAAGTTCTGCCTGGAGAAACACCCTGCATTCATAGTTGAGCAAACCGTGTAACTGCAGGATATCTCCTACCCAAACTTTACTGGAACCCAAAAATCTCCTGAGTAACTGCCTGACTTGCTGAAGCTTGAGGAGAAGTTGTTTAAAAGATTTAGCAGTGGTGTCTACTTCTAAACCCCCCAAAAATCAAGATTCAGCTTGGCCAAGGGTACAACAGCTCAGCGCCAACCTCCTTGAAAATGGATATCACTTGCCACACACCATCCTGACCCCTCCCGCACTATCAAAAAACCATCAAGGTAGTGTACCAATGACTGGCCAGGGGCCTGTTTTTGCCTGTACCAATGTAAAGCTGTGCTAAATAGTTTGAATGTTGCAGAAGCACAGCACACCCCGTTGGCATTACAGTGTTGAAAAATATTTTACCATTGAAATGATAGCCTAAATAAAGCCAGTCTTCCTGTTTCACAGGAAGAGGGTAGAAAGCTGATTGGATATCTGGCTTACACCACCAAGGGTTAGCATAGCCAGTAATGACCTCTGCTGCCTGGTCTAGAGAAGAGTATTCTTTGTCTGAATCCCCTCCCCCCCTGAGTGTGATATGAATCAATCTGAACTCACCCTCCTGTTTCTTGGGAACAAGGCTGATGGGGAAAATTTTAAATAAATTCCATTGTGAAGATGAAAAAGGGGGCAATTATGCTACCATCCCAACACTCCTCTCCTTCTCTATTAGCTTAGAACCAATGTTGTCATGTCCTTTGATGGATGACAAACTGTTAACTAAGTTGGAATCTAAAGGTGCTGTGGAATGGATAGGGAAACCTATGGTAAAGCCCTTAATAAGAATGTTTGCTGCCCTTTGATCTGGGTAATCTTGCAACAAACAGGATAACCTATCTGGATAGATGTGAAAATAAACCCAGTGTGGTATGTTCATTAGCCCTACCAAAACTCCCTTTGTACCCAGGTAAAGGGTGGCTTGGCACAAAAAGAAGTGTTGCCCCTTTTACCAATCTTTCCATCTGTCTGAGATGCCAGAAAATTCAACTTGCCCTTAGACATCAGCCCCCAATACCTGGAAGTAGGGTGACCCTTCCCACAACCTGAGCGCAAGTGGTTATATTTGCAACCTGGCTAGGCATAACTGCCTTGATTAAATGTCCAACAAAGCCTTGCATGCTTTGAATTAACCACCCCTCTCTCACTACCCATGAATAACAACTTGTCCATCATGACA
The DNA here is from genome assembly GCF_019279795.1 of Protopterus annectens. Lineage (NCBI taxonomy): Eukaryota > Metazoa > Chordata > Ceratodontiformes > Protopteridae > Protopterus > Protopterus annectens. The sequence continues at coordinate 557,566,443 of NC_056743.1, read as the reverse complement.
CTCAGCCATATATCAGGGTTCTTGGATAACAATTGAGGGAACTGTCAAGAGCTTTCAGCTTCCTGAAGCACTGGTTATAATTCAGCCACCCCAATCCCCTTTAACATAGTGAACTTCCCTTATAGCTACAAAATAAGCGATAACGCAGCACTTGGGTAGGATTCTTTTCAATGATCATGCCCATGAATTCCACAAAGCCTGATGACTATGTATCCCTGTTCTTGACTGGTGGTCTGGTCGACGCTCTCTTTTGAATGGCAGATAAAGCTGCCATCTGGTCCTTGCTGGATGTGTTATCAGTATCTAGAATGTGCTTTATCCCTTCATTGACCACTAAATCAAGGATGTCCTGAAACTCCCCTTTCAAATCCTTGGAGGGAACATGTGCTATGATATGACTGGTGCTTTGAAGTATGCAAAGCCAAGGGTTGCTATAGGGGACAAAATTTGAGGGATACAATCATCCACATGAGGTAGAGCCTCCCACTCTGAACCCATGCCTTCCTCAGATCTCCAATGAGAGTTAGGTAAAGGTAGTTGTACCCCTTGCTCAGCCTCTCTATTTACTTCAACACCAGTCCCCAAAACTGTAGAAGCAGCAAAATTTCTTTCTAAGACTTAATCAAACAGCCTAACTCTAGCCTCTCCAGGCAATTAATTTGTAAAATCCTCTAGACAATTATCAACATAGTGCCTTCTATCACTATTATTAGACCCTGTAGCTCCCACAGAGACATTACCTTGTGCTTCTGTAGCCATGTCAGATGTGCAGGAAGGGATACACTTGTGACTAGAAGCATCTCTGACCGTCTTTCTCCAAGCCTTCTTAGCTGGTGCTGGTCCTTCCACTGTTCCCTCATCCAGACTCAGTGAAAGTATCCTTCTCGCATGCAGGATGTGGTCAGCCATCCCTACCGCTTCTAAGTCAGTTAGCAAACCTTGTGCTTCCTGTGATACTAAACCATCTATCCTTAATAGACTGCACCATGATGTCACCTGAAAGATAAAAAGCATTAGCATGGAGAACAAAAAAAAAAATATTAATCTAGAATTTATAGCACTCCAGGATATTTCTCTCCTCCTCCCTTCCTAGAAATGCCACTGGGACTAAAACCAGATGAGCTGCTGCCAGAGCTCTGGAATGCTTTGCCATGAACTAACCAACCACTCTGCCAAACCAGAGATGTGCACCTAACAATCAAATTCTGAGGTAAATCTTATACACTACCGGATCTCTAAAATGTCATCCCCAAACAACAGTAGCAACAATGATAGTACCAGTAATAGTTGATTAAACACACAAAATTACTTGAACATGAACAGTAAAGAGTATGAGTCCTCTTAATGAAGAATATCTACCCTGTGGAGCTAGACCCAAGTGAACAGTGCTGAAAAGAACTTCTGTCGCAGCAACAGGCTTTCAGCCAAATAAAGGTACTGTTGGTGTGACTGGTGCCGCAAAGGCTTTTTTGAGTGTGAAAGATGGAGTTTCTTTTAAAGAATCTTTTTCAGTTGCTGATACTGAAAAAGTGACATTTGATTTTGAACATTTTATTAGCATTGGTTTTAATTTTAATAAATAGAGTGGTATGGCAGTACAATCGGAGGATAACTTGGGACTGTTATCCATCTGATTCATTAAAGGATATGATTTTACTATTTGAGAAGAAGCTCTTTAAAATTAAACAGGTACAGATGGGCAGCACATATCTTTCCAAATGTATTGAACTTAAAATTGTACCTCAAGGTTTGAGGATATTTAAAATACTCTTGGGGGCTAGACCTTAATAATATATGTGAAGAATTTTCAGTATTTGATAATTTTGTTTTCTATCTATCTATCTATCTATCTATATATATATATATATATATGAAATTATTAGTTAAGCATAATGTTAAATTAAGCTCCTAAATAGGGGAAGTAGAGAAACTTAATTATGACATTACAGGAAGCAATTCTCTCTTGTGGATAAGATATGTGCCAGAATTTTTCAAAAGAAAACTAAAAAAAAGTAGAGAGCTTAAAACATATCATTGCAAACAGGTCTATTCTTGGAACAAACATCTTAAGAAAAATAAGGTTGCTAATGGGCCAGAAAAATGAGACATTTTAGAGTAGAAATAGAAAGGATGTTAACTGTGGGAATGACTATACAAATGTTTCTGTTTAGAGGAGTCAACGATTCAGGCATGTGAACCAGACTTGTATAGATTCAGGACAGATGAAATTTCAAAATTGACAGAAGGAACAGTAAGAGGGGAATTGGCGCCACCAATGACAAAGATTTGTGATTAAGCAGTGTATATGTATAATGATTTTTACATTTATAACTAGAAACATAACATAAAATAACATAAAACATAACATGAACATAACATGAAATAACATGAAATAGTTAAATAACATTTTACAATATTTTTCCAAGGAGCTGAAATTTATACCTGCAAGGAAATTTAATTTAGTGAATACTTTAATTGAAACAAAATATTTTTTTAGAAAATTAAATTTAACTGTTAATTTTAAAGACAAAGAAAGGTCTAAGAATGTATAATAATTTGAGTTTAAAGAAAAAGGTAAGTTTAACCCCCCCTTTACATCTTACCGTATCAGTTTTAGAAAAAGCAATAACATGATTTATATAACCTACTAGTTATATATAATAAGAAAAATAACAATGTTGATATTTTAACTAGGGGGGAATGGGATTTGTTTCTGAAACTGAGAAGAGAGAACTCCATCTGTATAATGAAACCTGGTAAGGGAGGGGGATAGTTTTATTTAATTCATTTGAATATTCTAAAGTTATGTATGATATTTTAGGTGATTGAGACATACAAGCCTGTCTCATTAAATGAAATTAATACAGCATACCTGAGAACTGATTCATATTTGGAAGAATTTTTACTTGATTAGAGATCAACTTATGATATTTATAATTTTCTAAAAGTAAAACAATCCTGTTATAGCTGTAATATTTGGTATACCCAAGATCTATAACAGTATTGAAAGGCCTCCATTTCATCCTATTGTTTCTGGTAGTACAGCTAAGACATACCCTTTTGGGGCAGTGATAGATGGCTAAAACCTATATATTCTAATGTAGAACATTTAATTGTGGATTCTTGGGATTTTTAGGATATTTAAAAGACTATTTATGGTCTAATGATTAAATTTTTTTAAAAGTCAGTGTCATAGACTTAATTACTTCAATACCAAAAGAAGATGGGTTAGAGTTTTTTATAGTAGTATGAGGAAGTATTCTAAGTTGGATTTTGATAAATTAAAATTTGTTAATGCATTTTTTACCTTAGTTTTAGAAAATAATTTTATTTTTTTTTTTGTGGGGAAATATTTTAAACAAGTTAAACAAGTTGCTATGGGTTCTTTTTGTGCCCCTATATATGCTAACCTAGTTTTGTTAGAATGGGAATCAAGCTTTGTTTTTAAAACTAAGTTTTTTGAATACATTAAACTGTGTGTGTTTTTTAGATATATTTATTTTATGGAAAGTGTCTGAATTACAAATATATTTTTTATATATTTAAATGAAACATCTCCTTTTTTAAAATGTACACATTTTAGTAAAGTAAGCATCCACTATTTGGACACATTCATTTCTCATAATGATTCTGGTTTTAAATCTAATATATATAGAAAAGCAACTTTCAGTAATTCTTATTTAGAATATTGAAGCTGTCTCCTCATAGAAAAAAAGTATTATTAAGAGGCAGTGCATAAGGACAACAAGAATGACTTCTCAGTATGAGGATATAAAAAAATAAATGTATTTGATAAGGGGGTATTTTTACAGAGGGGGGCTGACCCCAACAGTTAATGGATGATATGACAGGATATGCTTTATCACAGTGTGGAATCAAATGTAAACTTTTATTAGGTGAAGGTCTGGAGCAGACTTTTGAAAGAAATGAGTCTAATTATTATATAACAGGGCTTTAGTTTTTGGAGTATAGCCCCCATGCTAAAGATATTAAAATATTTTATCAAAAATGGGAATATTTTGAGAAGTAATCTGGATATTTACCAATACTTGGGGGGTAAACTATCATTTGTTTTTTTAAGACGGTGGCTAACTTGAAAGTCAATTTTGAATGTGCAAAGTCCTTGAGGGTGCTAGTCAAAGATATGAAGGTGGCACTAAGAAATTTGGATTTTGTAATCAATGTCCCTATATCGTTGGTTCTGCTATCCTTATTCTTAATAACATTACTAGGACTAAAGTAATATTTAAGAAGGGGAATTGTTCTACAAAGCAAGTTGTATATTTAGCAAAGTGCTCGGATTACCCAGGATTTTATGTGGGCAAGACTGATAGAGCTCTTAGAAATGATGTTTATAGACATTTATATCAAATTCAGAGGCAGGAAAACAATAATGTTCTTTTTAAACATCCCACAGTTAGCCACAGTTCTTCAACTTTTAAATTTGGTATTTTGGAAAAGATTTGTCATAATCCAAGAGGTGGAGATAACAAGATGTTGTTAGAGGACAAAGAAATTAAATGGTAGCTGAAGTTGAATGCTATAATTTTCCCAGATATTAATGATAATTCCTTTTAACCTATTTTAAGTCTTAGGCCTTAGGTATTTTGATGTCTATGGCATTGCTGTTATTTATTCATTTATTCATATTCTTTTACAAATAATAATTTAAATATTTGCAATTAAGACTATAGTTTTTATAGTGAAAGGTATTGAATATTATGCATTTCATGGATGGTATTGGTTTTACATGGTTTATGTGTGCCCCTTTAAATGTTGTGTTGGAAGATTTTAATTGATTAATTAGACTAGTTAATACAATTTCCTTTATACTGTACATCTCCCCTTGTTTAGTTTTAGATTCTGAGGAAGTCCATGTATTGGACAGAAGCGCTTAATCTTTATTTTGTTTATAATAAAGTATTTGTTTTTATTTCTTATGGAGTCTGTGGAATCCTGAATTATTGGCTGCTGCGATACGATTTTTCATTTATTTCTAAATTTGTGGTTAGTCTGTAGTGTCACTACACTAGTTTTGTTTGTTTATGCCTAAAACTTAGTTTGACACCAACATTGCCACTTATTATAACACACTGTACCCAAGATATGAGTATACAACACAATATATTCTACCACATTACTACACACAACCCCCACTAACAAAAACAAAGTTTTGACAGACATCCCTGAATCTAATGTTTAATAACAGAAGAGGCTACACCACGACAGCTTTAAACTGAAACTCTGTTTTATTCCACTGCAGTTAAAAAGTAATTGCTTTCACGTTGCTAGAATGCTTCTTCAGACTTCAGTGACTGCTTTAACGAAAACTTAAATGCTTTATACCATTTCATGAACACACCTATCAATTAACTAATTATAGATTTAAAGACATAGACTTGATTAAAGCAGGACTGATGCATGTTCATAGGTTCATAGGTTCATAGGTTCATACTAGGCTATCTGCCCTAGGGCATTTATAAGCCTAGCCAGAGTATGTTTGGCTTTCGCCACCCATTTTAAATTAATTTTGCTATGCCCTTTTTCCAGGTTAGTATACTGTGCCTCTGTCTAACAGTGACACAGAAGTGATACCCGGGGTAAACCTATGATCTCCCATCCACTCATCAAGATTCCTCTTGAAGAGAGTCAATGAGGGACTCTGCCTAACCTGGACTGGGATTTTATTCCATAGTGAAGGGAGCCTCTGGGTTATGAATCTGTCCCTCCAGCATGTCCTATTTATTTCAGTGCTGAGGTTCAAGTCTCGGCGTGTAGCTCGATGGGATTTGGATTTTTGAGGTGCAGCATGTCCCTTAATTCCGGGTTGGACATGGCCTTATCGTCAGGCACAGGTCACCTCTGAGCAGGCGGTATGCCACTGAGTAGAGCTGGAGTTTCTTTAACCGGGCAGCATATGGCATCTGTTTGAGCCCTTTGATCCTCTTGGTGAGGTACTTTTGGGGTCTTTCCAGTTGCTGCAGGTGTTTGGTAAGGTACATCCCAAAGGGGCATTGTACTCGATTATGGGCCTGATGAGGGATGAGTAAAGAGGCACGATGACCTCTCCTAATCTAGATGTGAATCCCTTCATGATTAGGTGGGCTATATAAAATGTTTTTCTAACCACTTTGGCCACGTGGTTGTCAAATGAGAGATTGCTATCAACTTGGGTCCCCAGGTCCCTAATGACTTCTTCTGTACTTAATGGATTACCACCTATGTGGTAATTTGTGGGCACTTTGTTTTGCCAAAGGGGATGACTATACACTTTTTGGCGTTTAGCTTGAGGCCATGGCTCTGGCACCAGTTGTCTGTTTCTATGAGGCCCTTTTGGAGGATGCTTGTGTTGGCTGGAGAGTCGATTATGGCGCCCAGTTTGCAGTCATCTGCGAACTTGGTCAGCCACAGTCCTTCCGTGTTGGCCTGTACCTCCGAAAAATATATACCAAACAAGAGAGGTCCCAGGACTGAGCCTTGTGGGATCCACTTGTAACTGGTTTGGAGTCTGACATGGCTCCAGCAATTCTAACCATGTGGGTTCTGTCCTTGAGCCAGTTTGCAACCCATCTAGTGACATAGGGGTTTATATTTAAGCTGGTGAGCTTATCTATAATGCCTGAGTGGGGTATTGTATCGAAGGCTTTTGCGAGGTCCAGATAGGCTGTGTGGACCACCTTCCCTTCGTCAATGGCCTTGGTGACTGTTTCAAAGAAGTCAACCAGGTTTGAGAGGCAGGATCTGCCCTTAACAAAGCCAAACTGGGTAGGATCCAGTGTCTGTAGGTCCCCAATATCTTTATTTATGAGGTCCATGATGATCCTTTCCATAGCTTTGCAGACCAAGATAGTCAGGCTTATGGGGCGATGGTTTCCAGGGTCCGTTGAGGCACCACCTTTGTGGAGAGGGACCACTGTTGCTGTACGCCACTCTTTGGGTACATATCCTGTAGTAAGGCTGAGATTGAACAGTAGTTTTATGTTTGGGTTTAGCTCTTCTTGGAGTTCATGTAGGACGCAGCCTGGGACACCGTCTGGTCCCATTGATGCTGTGTTTTGCTTTGGAGAGGGCGGCTCTCACCTGAGCATCTGAGATGTCGGGGCAGCACTCTGCTGGGATAGATATTTGCCCTTTTGGTGGGGAGGGAGAAGTTTGCTGAACCTGTCAGCTAGGATGTTGGCAATGTCTGTGGGATCAGTGTATTTTTTGTCATTTAGGACTAATTCTGAGCATATCTGGGAATTCCCACCCAGGTTCCTAACATAACTAAAGAAAGCCTTGTGATTATCTTTAGTGTCCTGTGCAATTTTTCTCTCGAAGCTGGCCTTTGACGATTTTATGAGTGCCCTTAGTTTTTGCTAATACTGATCAGAGATGCCTTCCCTTTTTGGGATTTTGCTCTATCATGTAGTAGCTTCCTCCTTCTATTGTATAGTTTGTTTATGGCTGGGGTCCACCAGACAGTTCGTCCTGCCTTTGGAGGATTGGGTCTTGGTTTTATTTGGGATTGCATGATCCATGCATTCCTGAAGGTGTTCATAGAATGCATTTATAAAGGATTCTGCGGTCTGGGCCGTATTTTCCACAGGCCTGGGGGCTTTGAAGGATTCCACCTTGGTTTTGAGGAGTGTGAAATTTGCTTTAGAGAAGTTTTTCACTGTGGTTTTCTGGGCAGGGGGTGGGGTCGGGATGTGAATATCCAGTGAGATCAGTTTATGGTCTGATCTTACCAGTGAGGATACACTTCTGGTCTGGAGCATAGAGTCCCCATGTTGGTGATGATCAGGTCCAGTATGTTTTCCCCTCTTGTGGGAGTGGTAACAAGTTGTTCCATAGCATTTGAGTTTATGAATTCTAGGAACCTTTGGGCTAGGGTGTTGGAGCTAGAGTAATGCTCCCAATCTATGTTTGGGTAGTTGAAGTCGCCCAATATAATAGTGTTCAGAGACCTTCATATTTTCCAGTGTTCTCAGGAAGGCCGAGTGGGGTTCCTGGGTTTGGGAGGGTGGTCTGTAGCAGGCTATAAACTGGAAGGCAGTTTTACCCACTGTTAGTTGCACATGGATAGTCTCTGATGCTTCGTGCTTTGCCACCAACCTGGAGGTGTGGGTATCTTTGATGGATATCGATACTCCCCCTCCTTTTGTGGTTCGGTCCAAGTTTTGGGGCCGAAAAGCATGGTATGAGGTATAACCTGGTAGTGCTCTCGGGAGTCCTGAACCAGGTTTCTGTTACTGCACAGATATCGATGTTCTCCATGCTAAGGAGAGAGAGCGAAAGTCGTGCATCTTGAGGTTTAGACTTCTAAGCGTTGAGTAGCATTACTCTTAGTTTCTTATCCTTGTGATACCTATGGAGGTGGGTTTGTCTTTGAGCCTTGCCTAAAAAAGGCACTATGGGGTAGCAAGAGCCTTTGCCAATATCAAAAGCCCAGGGGTGACAGGTGCAAGCCGTCCCTAGCAAAGCATTGTGGCTTGTCGTGCATATCATCCCAATGGCTGACAGGGCATTGATCCCCTTTGAATGACACCAATACTTAAGCCAATTGTTGAAACTGATCATCTTGTCTTCATATTGTGGCATCATTCTTGGTGAGGGTAAAAGATGCTACTCAGGTCAGGGTCATACCAGCCTGGGCTACATGCTCAGAGAGCTCCTCTATGTCTCTTTTCATGTAGTCCAGGGAGGTACATCTCAGGTCATTCACACCAGCATGGACAATGACTGTCATATTTGTACTCTCCTGGAGTGACCCTGAGTGCTTGTGTTATGTGGCGGATCCTAGCGCCAGACAGGCTGCTCACTGAGCCTTTCCTTGTTCAGCCTGACCTCTCCTTGTTCAGCCTGACGTGGGGGGGCGTGGCGGGGCGTCAGTGTGCCTGGACGATAGAGTCACCTATTACAAGTGTATCAGGTGTGTTGTTTAGCCTCAAGGGCTGTGACTGTTGACACTTTTGTGAGATATGTGTGCCGCGTGTTTTTGTTTTGGGGTGTGATTTGCTTGGGTGTCTGCGCACTGACACTGTGAGAGAGATGTGTGTTGCGTGTTTTGTTTTGGGGTAGCGGTTGCTTGGGTGTCTGCTTTGGTGGTCTCTGCTGCTTAGGCAGATCTTTATTTAGAGCCCTCAAGTATGTTTTTGTGCGATTATGTGTTTGGTTTGCTGTCGTGGTAGGTCTATGTGAGACTGGAATTGTGTGTGAGTGGGTTCCTCCCTCCTGACTGGTGTTATGCTAGTACTGAGTGAGAGAGCTTAGTGGTACCAGTACTGAGTGAGTTGAGCTTAGCCTCCAGTTTGGCTATATGGTTGCATCTCTCACATGTGTTGGAATTTGTTGGGAGGAGGAGAGGTTTGTCTGTGTACACGATTCCTGTACAGAGGCAGTTGTAACATTGCCTCAAGATTCCCAGATTCTGGAGCTGGACCGGAGAGGAGATTGACACTGACCTTTGGACATGCTAGAATAATATTGGGAATTCCTTTATATTGAAAACAAGGGGGCCAATGGGAGCGAGGTGTAGTGCTTTTAATTTTTAGTGCTGACTTATAATTGCTTTAGTGAGCAAGTGCCAGGTAACAAGTGCAATGTGTTACAGGTATGCAAAATGCAAAGCGACAAACAGTAACTTTCTTTCTGCTTAAGCAAGGAGGAAATACAGTACAGTAAGCATGCAGATCATCACTGGGATCCACAAGCTGAGAAGCAGCTTTTTTAGGTGGAATTAGCGTTCCAGGAAATAACAAGCATACAAACAAAGCTAGATTCAGCAGGCCTGATAGTCTATGCTAAAACAAGGTGTACCAATTTCCCAGTAAGATACAGTTCAAATATCAGGGCACTATAAACTCCCTAACCAGAAATTCCAGCTCAGATCTCTACTACAACAAAACAAACAAAGGGTAATTTTTCATCAAAGATACAGTTCAAATATCAGGCACTATAAACCTCTAACCAGAAATTCCAGCTCAGAAGGGCAGAGTCCAGCCTCCTCCCACAAGAGTGCAGACCACGAACCTTCTTAATGTAAAATAACTGGCCTGAGGCCCAAGTGCTTAAACCAGAGCTAATACACTTTAAGAATAACAGACACTGAGCTCTCTCTCAGCAGTTTTTCCATTTTAGAAGGATGAAAGCTACCTGTCCTGCCACCACAGTGCATGCCACAAACCTTCCTAATGTAGAACAACTGGTGAAGCCCAAGTGCTTAATCCAAAAGACTTAGAATGATAGCTACACTTTAACCAAGTTACTACCAAGCAGTAATAAATACAACTGAATACTTTAAATAATGCCTGGATTAGTGCTCAAGTTATACAAACAAAGCTAGATTCAGCAGGCCTGATCTCAGTCTATGCTACAAGCAACAAGGTGTACCAATTTCAGTAAGAAGAAATTCAGATATGCATGCACTATAAGCCTTCAACCAGAAATTCCCAGCTCAGAAGGGCAGAGTCCAGCCTCTCCTCCCACAAGAGTGCAGACCACGAAACCCTCTTAATGTAAAATAACTGGCCTGAAAGCCCAAGTGCTTAAACCAGAATTAATATACTTTTAGAATAACAGACACTGAGGACTCAATCAGCAGTTCAGAAATATCTATACATAAATATAAAAACTGTAAAAAATATATATAAAAATATATATATGTATATATCCATATGCACACACACATACACTAAACCCACATAAAAAACATATACAAAAAATATAAAAAATATATATATATATACGTGTGTGGATACACATAATAAAATATTAATAGCAAATATATAAACCAATACTAACAAATATAGAAAGAACTTCCAACATTTACATGGTTGCTTAATGTTTATAAGGGCGGGTGGCTAAGAATGGTTTGAGTGTGACTCTTTCATTCAAGCCATGCCCTTTATAACTTTGCAATCTTACTATCCATTTGTTTTCTGTTTCCTCTGTATAGTTCTTAATATTCCCCAGTCTATTAGACTTCTTAATCAACTCAAGTATGGTAAATCTAAATTTATGCAATGTACCTTTTTGCAATGTATGGTAAGCTAAGGCATTTGTCTCATTTTCTTTGTTGATTGCATATACATGCTCCCTGACACGTTCCCTTAAACTTCTATTGGTTTTGCCCACATAAAAACATGAGCATATCTGACATGAGGCAAGATAGATCACATCTCTCGACTTATAATCTGCATAGAAGTTAAAGTGAAATAACTGATTAGTGTCAGGGTGTCTAAAATAATTTTCACCAGACATAAAACTACATTGATTGCAGTTTCTACATGGAAAAGTTCCATGTCTATCTGATGTGATCAATCCTTTGTTGTTATTCTCATAACATAAAAGTCTTTTCAAAGATTTGGTGTTTTTGTATGAAAAACTTGTTTTTTTACCTACTATCTGAGTTATTTTCTCATCAATTGTCAGGATATTCCAATTCCTATGAATTATTTGTTTGACCCTCGAAATCTGATTGGAATAATGGATGGTAAGTCTCTTATATGTTTGCTCACTAGTTTGCTCATTGGTAATGTGTCTCTCTGTCTCTAAATCATTTCTAGTATGTTTATAAAAATATGGTCTGCCCTTATTCTTCCTGTAGTGTCCAGTGGCCTCAAAAACTCTTTGTGTTTCATCTATACTGTAACCTCGTGCTGTTAAGTTATTAGCCAATAGCTCTTGTGTAGAGCTAAATGTCTCCTCATTTGTCGTTAGACGAGATATTCTTAAGCTCTGTCCTGTTATAATATTAGAAAAAATATGCTGAGGATGCATGCTGGTACGATGTAATATGTTATTTTTCCAGCAGTCCTTATAATATAGCTCAGAATGTATATTTCCCCCATTTTTCAAAATCTGAATATCCAAAAAATCAATCTTGTAACTAGAGCTTCTACATTCAAAACTTAAAAAAACAGTTGTTCCATTGATATATTGAATAAAATTACTAAGCTCATCTTCATTACCTGCCCAAACGAGAAAAACATCATCTACAAAACGTTTATAGAATTTTATCTTAGTTTTGTAGTTGTCATTCCCTATCACATATATGTTTTCCCAATAGGCTAATACTAAGTTGGCATAAGAGTTTGCACATGGAGTTCCCATGGCTACCCCTTTTGTTTGTAAATAATATTTCTCTTTATATAGGAAAACATTGTTAGTAAGAACTAATTCTAGGAGTGCCAAAATCCTTAGAATCAAATGACTGGGTATTTCCTTCTCAATTAGGAAAAGTCTCAAAAATTCCATACCTGCTGTATTAGGAATGCATGTAAAAAGTGAGACTACATCTAAAGTTACAAGTAAATCAGTCTCATTATTAGTATCTGAAGTAGCTGCATAAATGCCATAGGATTCTAAAAAATCCTTAGTGTCTCTTAATATAGTCATGGTGTTATTCACAACTGGTTTCAACTGTTTTTCAATGTATATTGATGCAGGTTCTAGCAGCCAACCTCTCCCTGAGACAATTGGTCTCAGGGGAGGGTGCACTGGGTCCTTATAGATTTTTGTTAAACCCCTAAGTGTAGGTATAGTTGGTTGATCTACCTGTAAAAACTTATATAAATCAGCATCGATAGTAGAACATAGAAACATATCATAAAATTTGGCATGTACATTTGTAATTACATCATTGAGCTCAGAAAAATTTAATATACGATAAGTTTCAACATCTTGCAGCATAGTAGTCATCATTTGATCATAAAATGTTGTATCTAAAATCACAACTGCTCCCCCTTTATCTGCTTGTCTGATAACTATTGCAGGATTTTCTTGTAACCTACTAATACTTTGAAATTCATCATAAGTAAGATTATAAAATAGGGGTTTGTTCTTGGAACTATATAACTCAAACAAATCTCTCTCACAGGCCTTTTCAAAGGCTTCCAAAACTGGATGGCCTTGTGGTACAAATGTTGAAGGTTTAACAAAAGTATTATACTCAACATTATCAGCATTTCCAAAAATCAGATTTAAGCCAACTTGTCGAACAAACATCTTTATATCAAGAATGCAATCAGTTATGTCAACTGATTTCGAAGGTATAAAAGATAAACCATGATTCAATAGGGATCTTTCATAGTCGGTTAAAACATACTTAGAAATATTTACTACTAGTTCCTCATTTGTGGCTTCAGTACCTTTTTCTTGTATTCTGTGTTCTCCTCGATCATTTTTCTCTTTCTCACAGTACCTTCTGGTGACCAACTCAGTTGCGATACCTTCCGTATCGGTAGAGGGAAGGAAAAAGAACCACTGCTGTTTGTAGAATCAAAACGCTTGCTTTTGGCGCCAAGATCTTTATGTGTATTAGCTGTTGATGGCATTGCCTCAATGTTAGTGCTAGTAGATCCATTTGTTAAAGAAACATTATCGTCAATGAATGTATCAGGGCTTCTTGGCGTTGTATCAGGTACCTGTACATTTGTGGAAATGACAGGAACTGAAGCGCTAACTGAATGAACATTTGCTCCTTCCATCTCCACTGCCAAATCATCGGATATTCCTTGCTGAACAGCTATAGCTGACGTAGTTGCTGTGGGCGTGCCCTGTGACATAATCAAAGATGAACGATTTTTAGAGATATCTCTATTTGATGAACCAGTCGATTTCCATACATTAGATTTATTGTTATAGGCACCTGTGTTATCTCGTGGCCATGAGAAAACCTGACCCATTTGGAAATCGACAAGATCTCTTTCCAGTTTTTTCTTTTTATCTAAAAGCAATTTATTGTCCAATATTTGTAGTCTCGATGTTATATCTGTTAGTAATTGACCATTTTCAGTTTCATTCATTAAACCATTCAAATCTTTTTCTAAAGAAATAACTTCATAAGTGAGCTGTTGCTCAATCTCTTTATATCGTTCAATTAGCAGTTTAATATATGCAAAACTTGTATCTAGATTTAACTTCTGCCATTTGGTGAGAAGTTCAGGATATATAGTTCCAAAAGTAGGCATCTTTAATATTCTTAAACCTCTAGGTATTACCTTAAAGGATAAACAAGCATCCATATGATGTCGCTGCCATTGAGTATTTTTTAATTTCTGCATAGTATTTTCAAGTTTACGTGTTAACTGAATAACTTTAATGTTCTTGGGCATATCAGAGGTACAATATCCATCTTTAGTTAACTCACTCTTAGTATATCTCAGCAACGGATTGACCAACATGTCTATAACTCCTTTAAAGCCATGTTCCAGAGCTGCAAAGACCAAGAACCTGAATCTAACCAAACCATCTAATAAAGCATGAAGGATATACTTTCCCCTGTATTTCACTTCTCAACCAACATGTGTAATCAATTAAACATGTTTCAAAGTACATTACGGTATCCAACACCTAGCTAGATAAAGATAACCAATTCAGATGATGTAAATCAGTAGAACAGACAATAAGGAGCAAAATGCACTTCTGATATAACCAGGAAAGGCTAATACATAATTTAAGATATCAGAAGCAGTGTTTAAAGTAAGGAGCTTATTAAAATCACTTTACAATAGGGTGAAAACAGGACAAATTTCGCTCATTGCTCATACAATCTATTAAATCACTGAAAGAATGTCTTCTGCTACCGTACATTTTCTGAAGGACATGAAGTCCAAAAGATAAATGAGTTTCATCATCTAGTGAATCCAGCCCCCACTGCCTTGCCACAGAAAATCTATAAATCTCAAATTTGTGAGGAAGGGACCAAATATATGTGGCAAACATCTGATCATTCTGTGAAAGTCTGTACAGCTGACAGGTATGTAGTCAGATGAAACAGATGGTTATCTTTCAATACATGCATACATATACCTACAAATATGTCAAGCAGAGGCAATAAAACCCTTCAGGCCTGCCCATATACCAAATCAGTTGTTCCCATAAAAAGTATCCAGGCTGCTCTCAACATATTTAAAGTAATTTATTTATTTTTTTTAAATATCATACAAGATTTAAATAAAAAAGAGCACTGCATGGATGACTAAACTGCTGCACAGCCGGTAAGGACCTCACCATCACCTTCAACCATATCACTGCCAGCTGCCTCTGTCTTCTGCCCAACAATGACATGCCTGCTGAGTGATTCTGCAGGCAAGAACAACAGCATTTCCTTTAAATAGGGATGGCTCAGCCGCACCCCCCCCCATGACAAACACTCGCGAACAACAGGCTGTTACTGTGGTAAGTCAATACTGATCTAATGAAGCACTGCATTAAGAGTAGAAATGGCACACAATAGTGGAACTAACATCTAGAGTTCTAAGATAGCATGATTAATATCAAGATCTTTGACAGAATTTATTGCTAAATACTTTACCACCTGTAGAAACCTTAAGTATACCTTGTAAATTTTAATGGCATGTCTGAATTCATGGCTTTTGTTAAGACTGACAAACAGAATACTTATTTTGCAAGAAGGTGGTTTCATGCCTTTGACAAGTTGTTGTTGTGTCTTTCGGCTTTTCCTGGTTAGGGGTCACCACAGCAGAACTCCGGTCCGCTAATGATTGGTAGGAGATTTTTACATGCTGAGTTGCCAGCTCTGACGCACAACCTTCAACGTAGGTATGCCCATTCACGCATGTCTCCACACAGAAGACGCTCTAGCTGAGAATCGAACAGGACAACGTCAACTCTGAGGCGACAATGCTACCGCAGCACCACCACCGTATTTCTGTCAAAATTGCTTCAAATACAGACAGTACAGTCTTACTTTGGCAAGAGTTTCTGGTAAGAGTACAGCGTGCAGCTTGTATTTAAAATGAGTTTAAATTTAAAAGCTCAGATAGCTTACTTAAATCATTGAACTAATGTTTTGATTTACTGCTAGTAAAGTAAACTATCAGAGCAGTTTTATAGTGACTGCTTGAATGGACAGCTGTAGGTTATTGGACATCTGTGCATGCAGCTTCTGTTTGATTAGCTGTCAAATAGCACATTTCTATATTTCTGTTTGATAACTAGAAAGGGTACTTGTTCGGCAACCCTTTTTGAGCCATGACCTGAGCACAGATGTACAGCACAAATAGTGTTATGCAGTAGTACAAAGATATATAATAGTTTGGCATTTTGATGATTAAATCTGAAGAAAGCCATACAACACACAAAAAATTCATGAACCATACAATATCCTTAGGAAGCAAGACAATCTGTACTGATCAGCTACATAAAATTTCATTAAAGAGTCTAGCTAATAGCAGGAGGAGATAGCAGAATTTTTAAACATTGTTCCCAAAGCATTTGCATACAGACTCATTATTAAATTCAGTGATAGCATGTTGTAATCTGATCTGCTTGACTTGGTGAGTGAACTTATGCTATCCTGGATAAAAATGCTGCAGTAAGCCTGCCTAATTCTGCAGCTCCAGGTGCAGTCGGTGCCAGTGAATGATACTGCCATAGCACATGAAACAATAGGCTCACCATTAAATCTGATTTCCACAAAGTGATTACAGCAGTACAACTAACAGTCTTTGTGTGATTGCTTGATATCTCTCCAGCTGATAATCCTTTGTAGCGTCTTATATTAACTGCTTCGTGTGCCCAAATCTTAACCAGATTGGTTACTGAAGCTTTTTATGCCATTGCAGTCGTGAATGCACCCCTTCTTGAAAAATTCAGGTTGCCAAACTGCCAGTCATAAGACGCTTCAAGCATAACATTTTCATGCTCAACTAACAGCAGGCAAAGCCGGTTATAGATCGCCCACCATGTCCCAAGATGCTCACTCTGCATTCCTTGAGACATTGGAAAATATAAATGTCCTACCCAACACCATAATCTTGGGTGATTTCAACTACTCTGATATAGACTGGGCAAATTACCAATGTTCCAACTCCTATGCTCAGCGATTCATAGAATTTATAAATTCAAATGCCTTTGAACAACTAGTATGTTCCACTACTAGAGGGGACAACATATTGGATTTAATCATCACAAATATGAGCGCCCACTGTACCACACCCGTTATCACTCCCTCCTTGGTCAGATCCGACCACAAACTGATAACCCTGGATATCCTCACCCCTCCACCTCCCCCAGTCAAAAAAACCATAGTCAAAAACTTTTATAAAGCAAACTTCAAACTACTTGTATCCGAAGTGGAAAGCTTCACTATTCCCTTGCAGAAGGATAATGATATCCAGGATGCGGAATCCTACACCAAGGCACTCTATATGCATCTTCAGGATTGCATGGACCATGCTATCCCAAATAAAACCAAGACTCCTTCCTCAAGCAAGAAGAAACCAGTCTGGTGGACCCCGGCCATAAGCAAACTTTACAATAAAAGGAGGAGACTTATACAAAAAAAGGCCAAATCTCAAGTAGAAAAATCATCCCTGATCAGCATTAGTAAGAAATTGAGGGCCCTCATCAAGTTAACTAAAGCTAATTTTGAAAAAAAAGTTGCCAAGGATGCCAAGGATAACCATAAGGCCTTCTATGGCTACATCAAAAACCTAAATGGCAACGCTCAGGTCTGTTCTGAGCTAGTACAAAATGGAACAAAATACACTGACACTTCTGACATTGCCAGCATCTTGGCTGACAGGTTCAGTGCAAATCCCCCCCCCCCCCCATCACCACCTACAGGGCCTAATACCATTCCAGGGGATTGTGTAAGTCCAATTATTACTGATACGTTGGTTAACAAGGCTCTATCTAAAGCTAAAAACACTGCCTCCATGGGACCAGATGGTGTCCCAGGCTGTGTCATACGCGAGCTCCAAAAGGAATTAACCCTGCATCTTAATACCCTGTTCAGTCTCAGCCTCTCCACAGGATATGTGCCCATAGAATGGCGCATGACAAAGGTGGTCCCACTACACAAGGGTGGGGCCACAACTGACCCTGGGAACTACCGACCAATAAGCCTGACCAGTCTGATCTGTAAGGCTATGGAGCGAATCATTATGGAACTCATAAATGGAGAGATTGGGAACCTCCATTCGCTGGACCCCACACAGTTCGGCTTCGTCAAGCGCAGATCATGCCTCCTGAACCTGGTGGATTTCTTTGAGACAGATACTCAGGCTATAGATAAGGGAAAGGAGGTACACACGGCTTACCTTGACCTTGCTAAAGCATTTGACACCATTCCCCATTCGGGTATTATTGATAAGCTCACCAGCCTGGGCATAAACCCTTACGTCACAAGATGGATCGCAAACTGGCTCTCAGACAGATCCCATAAAGTAAGAGTAGCAGGATCTATATCCAAATCCAGACCAGTAACAAGTGGTGTTCCTCAGGGCTCTGTCCTGGGGCCCCTCCTATTTGGCATATACTTCTCAGAAGTACAGGCAAGCATGGAAGGGCTGTGACTGACTAAGTTTGTGGACGACTGCAAACTGGGTGCTATAATAGAGTCTCCGGCCGACATGGAGATCCTCCAGAAGGGCCTAAATGAGACTGATGCATGGTGTCAAAGCCATGGTCTCAAGCTAAATGCAGAAAAATGCGTAGTAATCCCCTTTGGGAAAAACAGAGTACCCGCAAACTACAACATAGGAGGTAATCCCCTGAAATCTGAGGAAGAAATTAGGGATCTAGGGACCCAAGTAGATAGCCAGCTTTCCTTTGATTACCATGTTGCCAAAGTGGTTAGAAAATCCTTCTATGTGACCCATCTGATCATGAAAGGGTTCGCATCAAGATCTAAGGATGTAATGGTGCCCCTCTACTCTTCCCTCATTAGACCCATTATTGAGTACAATGCACCAATTGGAATGTACCTGGCTAGACATCTCCAGCAGCTGGAGAGACCACTGAGGTACCTAACCAAGAGGATTACTGGCCTCAAACAGTTGCCCTATGCAGCACGATTGAAAAAGCTAAGACTGTTCTCTGTTGCATACCGCTTTCTCAGACGCGATCTCTGTCTAATGTACAGAGCCATGTCCAACCCAGAATTGTTGAACATGCTCCATCTTAGCAAAACCAAATCTACTCGAGCTACACGCTCTAGGGAT
This sequence comes from Protopterus annectens, assembly GCF_019279795.1. Taxonomy (NCBI): domain Eukaryota; kingdom Metazoa; phylum Chordata; order Ceratodontiformes; family Protopteridae; genus Protopterus; species Protopterus annectens. The sequence goes on along the minus strand of NC_056743.1, from coordinate 557,547,487 downwards.
ATAAACCTCAACACAACAATGAATAGAACATGCTGGAGGGATAGATTCCCTTCGCAGAGACTTCCCTTACTATGGAACAGGGTCCCGATCTACATAAGACAGAGCCCCTCACTATCACTCTACAAGAGGAACCTTGATGAGTGGATGAGTAACAGAAAGTTCACACCGGGGATCACACCAACAGCACTACTAGATAGGGGCCAAGGGTAGTAGCTGCTAGTACAAGGGTCTAGGGAACTACTAAAGAGGCAGTGAATACTGCACAACGTGGCTGGGCTAATATATGCCTTCGGGCAGATAGCTCAGTACCAACCTATGAGTTGTTTTTCTTTATTGCAAACCAAAACCACACTGGAATGTAGAGAAAGGAACAGCCGTAGTTTTTTTAAGTGTACTTAACTTGAATGCATCCGCTTTTCTTCTAGAACATACTTCATCATTTTACTAATGAAGTCTGTTGTAGATGAAAAGTGGATGTATTAAATTTAAGTACGCTTCCATTAGTATGGCTATTCTTTGGTTACATTCCAGTGTTTTGGTTTGTGTTATGTTTGTGGTTTACCATACATTTGGGACATTCTTCTTCATTTGTTTTTCTTCATTATAGGATTTTAATCTGCATTTCTCAGTGACATCTATCGTCTAACAGTAAGTAAAACCTTCTTAGATGTGAACATTACTAAGGCTGTAAAACAATAAAATAGTCAGGAGAACATTTTGATACTGATGTAAATGAATACAAGGAATTGGCAGTAAAACATTAATATGACTTGATAAAAAGTACCAGACAATATGATTAAGGTTTAGTGTCATTCACTCTGTGCCAAACCTGCAAGGAATACAAAAAAAAAATGATGTAATCTTTTTATGCAGACAATCTTTGAGAGATGCCAGATTTCTTGTCAATGTCATGCAGTATTTGGCTGCAGTCTTTCAAGTATCAGGAGATCAGTGTGGTTCAAAGACAAGATTATATTTGGTGGCCTTGCCCTGATATTTGCTGCCAATATTTAAGAGTTTCCAAAGAGAAAAGTATTTTGTTGTGGTATGTCTACTCTTTTAATGGTGACTAAGAGATTTTTAAAATTTAGTGATCTTGTAGAGTTGCAGAGTATGAAAACACGAGCACTTATTCTGTATCTCTGGTCAGTTTAACAGTTCACGGTACAGTACTCAAATGCAAGAGCTGAAAATGTAACAGTAGATGTCCATGAAATATCTATACACATGGGCTCATTGCTGTCTGTTCCTTTTGAGGGTGGCACTCACCTCAATGAATATATTTGTGTCTTATTACTTCCTCCCTGCTTGCCTAAGCCTTCCCTTATGACAGGAGTGATGGCTGTTGGGAGTGCCCCAGTCATTCACTGGAAGGGTGGCCATTTTTTTGTATATGCTTGCATTCCCAGCCCCAAATTAGTTTGCATCCCATTCTGTTGTTTCTACCAGGAGGTATGTGTGTGCTATTTTACTTGCCAAATTTTCTGCCCAGGGGCACATCAGCTGCTGTGTCTGCATGCCAGGCTCCTTGCTATAGGTAATACATCTGTATTCCTGCAGGTGGCACCAATGCAGTCAGGAGAAAGGCACCCCAACTAGATGGAAAACTGAAACTGGATATCTGGGAAGGAGCAGGGCACACCCAGACAAATGACACTGGAAACCATAGGAATTGGAAACAGTTGTTATAAGTGATCTAACTTATTCTTGAGACAACCAGAATGGCTGAAGGACCTCATAGAAACAAACTGCAGACATTCAGCACTAGCCATGTCTAAATATAGTACTCTCTTACAAGGTTTTACTTGGAGATGTAAATGCTTCGGCTGCTGATTGGAGTTATTTCTGTTGGAATAAAAGTAAATCACTGTATAATCTGAGGATGTGTCATGGGCAGGATCCCTGCCTATGAATCTAAGACCCTTAATGAATACTACTGTAATATGATTGTAATAAAGTGTGTTGGTTAGCATTCTGCTTACCCTGAGCTATTTAAGAACCCATAAACTTAACTACTACAATTAATCTATAAATGCCAAATCTTTATCAGCCTAACTTGTAAGCATTTCTCTTCAGTTTATCCTTATCTCCACTTTCAGTGCTTCCACGATTCTGTATTGTTTGCATTTCTTCCCTCATCTTGTAACCCATTACCTTTCTCCTGCTTTATTAAAGTTTGAATTTTCTCAACCTTAAGTCACAGTCTTCCTTCTCATTTACTTACTACCTTATCTACTTCAAATTTATATACTTTGCTGCTCTGCAAAAATGTGTCCTAATTCACTATTAATGCTTATCACCTAAAATTTGGCACGCCTCTCCTCCTCTACTGGTCTCTGATTGGAATTAACCCTTTCCAGCGTGGCTTCTCTTCCCATATGAAATGATCACTTAACATCCTTTGTACTTTATTTTTCATATCTTGTAGTTGTATGGTTATATGTTTCTAACTACTGCCCTATCGCAGTATTATCACCACTGTCTAAAATCCTACTCATTCATATGCAAGTCTCACAATATCTCTATACTAACAAACTTCTAACTAACACTCAGCATGGCTTCTGCCAATACCACAGCACTACTGCCCTACTGACTTTTATTAACACTGTTAACTATTACAGGAACTGAAACAGCTATGTATCCTAAACCTTCCTTGACCTGTCAAAAGCTTTTGACATGGTTTCTCATTCCAAACTCCTAAATGTCCTCTCCGACCTAAACGTTTGTAAGCCTACTCTTAACTGGTTCCAGGATTACCTTACTGGATGTCAGCAAGCTGTTTCTTGGCAGCACATCCTCTCACCCCTTCTACCTGTAATACTAGGGGTTTTACAAGGTTCAGTCTTAGGACCACTACTATTCTCCATATTTACAAATAACCTTCACCTGTCAGCCCCACAGTCTACACTCCTCTAATATGTAGATGACTCGACAGTTATCTGTGCTGCCTCCTCACTTCCTGAGAAACTAACACAATATTCCTTTTGTGCAGTCGAGTCCTGGCTCTCAAGTGCTAAACTAATACTCATCCCCAATGAAACCCAACTAATGATCTTACCATGAACCACTTCACCAAACAAACAAGCAAAAAACTGTTAAAACGAACCAGGAACAATAAGAAAAGTTCTTCTGTATGTTGAAAAATCCAAGTATTTATTATACTGTTAAAACGTTAGCGTTCGATTTAAAAGTGTATATAAGATATACGGTTTCAGCAAAATAAGTATCTCGCCTTCCTCAGACAAACAGAATACTAGTTACTATTCTAGCATTTATACATGGTTTAAAAATTGATAACCAATCAGCATGTAGTGCATTTCCTAATTAAGTTTTCACCATGACAACCTTAAACAAGAAAATGCTTTTACCAGTCTTACTCAACTTGACACAAATTTAAAGTGCAAAACCACATAGTTTCTTATGCTTATGCTGTTGTTTAACAGTGATCTTGTATAAAATGCAGATACTAATATCATCTAAAATTACGAATAAAAAATAAATAATGAATAATAAATAATGAATGATGATAAAGAATAAATGGAGAATTTGCCAGGCTCCACCTCTAATGTCAGGTTCCCTATGTTCTAATATTATGTAACTGATGAATATACTATCAGATGTCCTTCAAGGATGCATCTGCAGTCATAACATATGGGTTGTCCTGCCTCAGGCAGCCCTTCGGTCGGCCAGATTCCAAAGTCTGGGTCTGGCCTCGGCTGATGTCGCACCTTCCCCGACGTCAGAGCGTCTGGGGTATAAAAGCATCAGCCGATGCCATTTTCCTCAGTCTTTCTTGCCGCGCGGTGCCCGAAGCAGAAGCTGTTCGCAAGTGCTGGTCGGTCAGATCCAGTGATTTCAGCTACCGAAGACTTCGAAAAAGCTAAGTACCCCGTTGGGGACTCTTTCTTGCCTCAGCCGATGTCAGATAAAGTAAATAATTCTTTAACTTGTGGGAAACAAATACCTCATAAGGATTTCCATTCCTACTGCCTTCCTTGCTTAGGCCCAGACCACGACGTATCGTCCTGTTCAGCCTGTGCTTCCTTCAACCGACGAACTCTTAGACGTCGGTCGGAGTTTGCAGAGGAATTTTTTGGGGCTAGTTTTGCATATAAAATGCCGTCGGAGACTCGGACATCACATTTGGGGAAAAAACGGAAGGACAAGGACCGACATTCGCGGCCCGCGGTTTCGGCTGAAACCACGGTAAAGCCTACCGCGAGTGTCTTGGTTTCAGCCGAAACTGAGTCCTCGGAGATTCCTTCATCCGAATCCACTCAACCGACCACTGCGGCCCAGGAGGCCCCGGCTGAGTCGGCTACCGAGCTACCTACCGAAACCAGTGTCCAGGATATGTCCGACACCATTCCTTTGGACATATCTACTCCTGCACGTGGGGCAGTTAGGCCCCCTGCTTCCATGTCCATTAAGGCCTTCTCCAGGGCTAAAGCTGCTAAACTTTCTAAAGCTTTGCCTCCCAAGACTACCTCCCAGAGGCCTTCCTCTAGTACTCAGATCCTCAGCCTTGCAGAGGACCTTATTTCTTTAATTAGAGGTTCACAACCTCACCCGGACAGGGCCTCTCACCCTCCACCAGACAAAAGGCCCAGGACTGAGCCTTCCGACCCACACTCTTCAGATGAGTCCACGGATGGCTCTGAGTTGTCAGACCACCAGGAGGAGGCTTATTCGCCCTATGAGGATTCTGATGTTGAAGAATCTATCCCTTCGGCCTCCCCTCCTGAAGAGTTTTCCTTTGGTGAGACTCTACACTCCATGAGAGAGCATTTTCAATGGCAAGGTCAGGAATTCTCTGATTCTAGAAAAAGATTAAGGACCTTTTTACATTTGCCTCAGCATAGGCCCTTAGCTATACCTCCTGTTTTGAATGTAATTGATGATGTGTACAATGATGTCAGTACAGCCCCTGATACTCTCCCCCCAGCCCCTGCCAAACCTGATAGATAATACAGGGTCCTGGATTCTCATTTCCATCTGTATAAAGCCCATGCTGCAGACCCAGAAACTATTACTCTGGGCCCTAAAGAGGTTGTGGCTGCCACTGCCAAAAATCCTCTACCTTCTGAAAGAGAGTCTAGAGCTTTAGAGAGATGGGGAAAGAAGGTATATACTTCTGCAACTCTTTCCGTCAGGGCACTAAATTGTCAATTTCATATGATACAGTACCAAGAGTATTTGTTAGATGAACTGAACAAGAAGCTTTCTTCTCCTGAGCCCCTTGACCATAAATCCCTTCAGGATTTGGTACACAACTCACAGCAGGTTAGTAATCATTTCTTAAAGTGTGGTTATGATGCATTGGAGGCTTCATTTAGATCAGCTATGACTGGGGCAGTTATTTGTAGGCATGCCTGGCTGAAGGAACAATCTTTGCCAGACCATGTTAAAGCTAAACTCCTGGATGCTCCAATGGAGAAACAAAATTTATTTGGCTCCTCTGCTCAGGAGGTCTTAAAAAAGTATGAAGAAAAGGCAAAATCTGTGCAAACAGTTAAGGATTTCCTACAAGTACAACCACCGAGATTTAGCAGAAACTGGCCTACTAAGAATTGGTCCTTTCCAGACTCGGACAGAGCCCAGAGAGGCAGGAACAGATGCCCCAGAGGCAGAGGCCAATCTAGGGGCTCTTACAGAGGCCGTCAGTGGCAACCTGCCAACCAGAGAGGTAGTGCAACAGCAGCAACAACAACTACTACACCAGGACAGGCTCAATGACTTTACTCTGATTCCGCCCACCAGGGCTCAACTGGAAGCACCCTTGGGCGGAAAGCTTGCTTTATTCTCAAAAAATTGGCATTATATTACAAGGGACACATGGACACTGCAAATAATAGACAAAGGATACAGGTTCCACTTCCACACTTTGGCAAAAAGAAAGGGAATGCCAAACCTACCACCAAATCAGAGGGCAGAGGCTTTAAAGCAGATCAACAACTTGCTTCAAATGAAAGCTATAGAAAAAGTACCACTTTCAGAACAAGGCCAAGGATTTTACTCCAGACTATTCCTTGTACCAAGAAAAGAAAATCAATGGAGGCCTATTCTCGACCTGTCCTTACTGAATACTTTCCTCATTGTGCCAAAATTCAAGATGCTGACCCTACAGCAACTTCTTCCCATGTTGGGCAAGGAGTCTTGGCTGGTGACTCTAGATCTCAAGGAGGCATACCTGCATGTCCCTATTCGACCAAACTGCAGAAGACACCTCAGATTTCTTGCAGGATCAGAGCATTATCAATTCTCAGCATTGCCCTTTGGCTTATCTACTGCGCCTAGAGTATTCACGAAATGCCTGGCATCAGTAATTGCACACTGCAGACTTCAGGGGATTCATATCTACCCTTATCTGGACGACTGCCTTATACAAGCGGACAACAAGGTAAATTTGATAAAAGACTTGGCCTATGCCATCCGCCTACTACAGGCATTGGGATACACAGTCAACATCCAAAAATCAAGACTGGTTCCATCCCAAAGGATAACCTTTCTGGGTGCGGATCTAGACACAACCACCCAAATGGCCTTTCTCACAGAAGAAAAACAAAAACAACTTCCAGATTACTTCAGGAATCTGACAAGACAAGCTCAGCTTACTGCAAGGAAAATCCTGCAGGCCCTGGGTTACATGGCATCCTGCATAATTCTGATACCACAGGCCAGGCTGCATATGAGAAAATTACAATGGTATCTAAGGAGTGTATGGTCTCAACACAGTCACAGTTTGGAAACTTTGATACCATTCATTCCTTGCCTTTAAAAGGAATTCCTGTGGTGAGCTCAGGCCTGCCAGTCCAACAGAGGGTTGCCTTTCAACAAACCAAAAACAAAACAAACCATCACCACGGACGCTTCAGACCGAGGATGGGGAGCACACATGGAGGACAAATGTATCCAAGGCCTATGGTCTCAAAGACAGCTACACATGCACATAAACCAAAAGGAAATGCTGGCAGTGATGCATACAATCGAGGCTTTCAAACCCTTCCTCCATCAAGGCCATCTGTTAATAAGGGCAGACAACACCACGGTCATGTGGTACATAAACAAGCAGGGAGGCACACACTCCTACCCTCTATGCCGGCTGGCTATGAATCTATGGGAGCTATGCCTGAAACTCAATATCCAACTGCAGTCCCAGTTCATGCCAGGAAAGGAAAATACACTGGCAGACAGCTTAAGCAGAACTTCCATGGATGCACACAAATGGATGCTGCACCCAGACATCTTCCAATTCATAACAAAGGCATGGGGAACGCCGGAGATAGATCTATTCGCATCCCCCCTCAACCATCAACTGAAGACATTCTGCTCAAGGACATACCACCCACAAGCATGGAGGGTGGACTCTCTCTCTTTCAGCTGGAAAGCTCTAAAAGTATATGCCTTCCCACCTCTCCCTTTAATGTACAAGGTTCTACTGAAGATCAGGGAGGAACAGCCAAGAGTGATTCTGATAGCTCCAGACTGGCCACGGCAACAATGGTATCCACTATTGAGGAGCATGTCACAGACAAAACTATGGCCTCTCCCCCTATGGCCTCTTCTTCTGACGCAGAACACCTTCAAGATCATGCATCCCAACTTAAAAACATTGCAGCTAACTGCCTGGAAAATCCCTTAAATCCAAAACAAAATGTTTTATCACAGACAGTGAAGGACATTATCATGGAAGCTCGCCGCCCTTCCACAAGGAAGACATACTCAGCTAAATGGAAAAAAATGTTCATCTGGAACACATCAAAAGGCTTAGATGTGACAGTGGCAAGCATGACACATATTCTGGAATACTTAGCAGAACTGTTCCACAATGGCCTTTCCTATTCTTCCATTAAGATTCATGCCTCAGCAATTTCAGCAGAATACAATTTGGATCCACCTATCTTCTCACACCCTCTCCTCAAGCAATTTCTGAGAGGGATCAAAAATTTCAAACCTCCAAGAAAACCCCCTTTACCTGCTTGGGATCTCATCTTTGTCTTGGAGAAACTAACACTTCCTCCCTTTGAACCAGCAGCATCAGCAGATCTCCAGTTTCTGTCTTGGAAAACTGCATTCCTTCTGGCAATAACTTCAGCAAGAAGAGTATCTGAGTTACAAGCATTAATGGCAGTACAGCCATTTCTTATCTTTCATCAGGACAGAGTCACACTAAGAACTAATCCTACTTTTATGCCAAAGGTGGTATCTAGGGTATCCTTGAACCAAGCTATTCACTTGCCTACGTTCTTCCCAAATCCACAGAATAGAGGGGAAAAACTTCTGCACACCCTGGATATACACAGACAACTACGCTACTACCTGGACAGGACTAAAAGTAGCAGAAAAACTGACCAACTATTGGTAGCATATGCTGCTGGTGTGCAAGGAAAAGCAATTTCCAAACAGACAATTTCAAAATGGATAGGAAATTGCATTCAATTTTGTTACTCCTTTCATGGAAAGTCAGTTCCTGCAAACATCAGGCCTCATTCCACAAGGGCCACGGCCACCACTACAACCTGCCTACGAGGGGTGGCTACCAAGGACATTTTAGAAGCTGCTACTTGGAGATCCGTGCATACATTTACCAAACATTACAATCTACCTTTATACTCCAGATCCAGAGCAGGCTTTGCTACTGCAGTCCTGCAGGGGATCTTAGCTACACCATCCTTTTCTTAGTGCCTCCTCCCCCATATTAGCTATGGTATTCTACCCATATGTTATGACTGCAGATGCATCCTTGAAGGACATAGTACAGTTTTGTACCTACCATAAATGTAGATGTCCGATAGGTATGCATCTGCAGTCAGGTTTACCCTCCCTCCTACCCCTCTGTGGTATTCCTAGGGTGTTTACCCCTCTTTTAGCTAGCTGGGGGAATCTATTATGGTGTATTTGTTTGTATATACTTGTATATATATATATATATATATATATATATATATATATATATATATATATATATATAATTTTGCAAATGTTTGGAATTCTATTGCATTTCTCCAAATTTAGCCTTCCTAGAGGGCACCTGGCATCTGGGGCAAGAAAAACTGAGGAAAATGGCGTTGGCTGATGCTTTTATACCCCAGACGCTCTGACGTGGGGGAAGGTGCGACATCAGCCGAGGCCAGACCCAGACTTTGGAATCCGGCCGACCGAAGGGCTGCCTGAGGCAGGACAACCCATATGTTATGACTGCAGATGCATACCTATCGGACATCTACATTTATGGTAGGTACAAAACTGTACTTTTCCTACACACTTTCTCTTTAGATCACCAGCTAATCAAGGAAGTGTTATTTAAAAACTGGGACTTAATTAGAACAGATCAGTGTATAGCTAGACATTTAAATAATGGCCCAAAAATAACATATAGGAGAGGAAATAACTTGAAAAGTATTTTACAAAACAAGATAAAGAAGCAGCATTCTAACAGACCACATGGCATGTTCAAATGTGGCACATGTGCCCAGTGCCGACATGTCAAGGTCTGTAGCCACATTAGTCTCAACAATATTGTTTATAAGATTAACAACCATTACAATTGCCAAACTAAAGGCATCATTTATGCTGCTAAGTGTAATTTCTGTAAAGCCTTCTACATAGGCAAGACTGAGCGTAGATTCAAATCTAGAATCTACGAGCATCAGTATGCCATTAGTAGGAAGGATAGTACTAATGCCTTAGCTAGGCATATTATGGTGTATGGGGATCACTCCTTCAGTTACATAATATTAAAACATAGGGAACCTGACATTAGAGGTGGAGCCTGGCAAATTCTCCTGGAGATGGATGAGCTTTCATGGCAAATCAAAACGAGGGCACACATCTTTCCTGGTATAAATTATGTTACATCAGTTAAGTGTATTTTGAAGTGGCTGGCTCTTAATAGGTAACTACTCATTTAGTCTGCAGTAAGGAAGGGTAATTTGTACCGCATTCAATATTTCTTTTTATCTTCATTTATTTATTATTCATTTATTCTTTATCATCATTCATTATTTATTTTTTATTCGTAATTTTAGACGATATTAGTATCTGCATTTTATACAAGATCACTGTTAAACAACAGCATAAGCATAAGAAACTATGTGGTTTTGCGCTTTAAATTTGTGTCAAGTTGAGTAAGACTGGTAAAAGCATTTTCTTGTTTAAGGTTGTCATGGTGAAAACTTAATTAGGAAATGCACTACATGCTGATTGGTTATCAGTTTTTAAACCATGTATAAATGCTAGAATAGTAACTAGTATTCTGTTTGTCTGAGGAAGGCAAGATACTTATTTTGCTGAAAGCGTATATCTTATATACACTTTTAAATCGAACGCTAATGTTTTAACAGTATAATAAATACTTGGATTTTTCAACATACAGAAGAACCTCTCTTATTGTTCCTGGTTCTTTTTAACAGTTTTTTGCTTGTTTGTTTGGTGAAGTGGTTCGTAGTCTCTTTATGGCGAACAGGACCGGAGATGCTTCTCAGAGTATATTTACTCAAGTGGATAACTCGAATGAAGCTCGTGACAACAGTATTGGCAACCTTACTGCTTTAGTCCAGGCTTTACTAGGTCGTGTGGACTCTCTCTTACAGAAAGTGGATTCTATCAATGTTCAAAGTATTTTGGGTGAGAACAGGGCTTTAAACCAGCAGAGTTCAGCTGGTAATCCAGTGGTAAACAGAGATGAAGGACATAATAACAATGCAGCTGGTGGAAATGGTGAGTTGAATCACATTAATGGCACTGCTGAAACGCCTGTATCTAATGGTAATAATGCTGCAGTTCCTCAAGCTGCAGGCAGGAATAATTTCCCAACTACTAGTGGAATTATTCCAGTAATGAATAACTTTTTAGATAAAAACATTTCTTTTGGAGACATTAATAATTCTAGTACAACATTGATTGTATCCAATGAAGAAGTGAATAACAGCTTACCAAACAAAATCGAAGTTTTTGATGCAAAGCTATTCAAATGTAAAAAATTGCAATTAGAGGTGTCATATCTTGAAGAATGCATCCGTAATAAAATCATTCCAAACGGGTTACACCAATGGCGCTTCCCAGCAGGTTTGACGGATGATAGCATTTTCTATCATGAATTGATAGAATTATTCGATAAACAAGGTCAGAAATTCTTGCAAGCACTTATTTTGTTTTATACTAAAGACATTTCTAGTCTTAAAATTGATCTTGAAAAACTTGAAAACGAAATAAAGTCAGATGCAGAATTCCTGAGGTATAAATATGAATACTGTAGAATATTTTCAAGCATTGATGCCACTATTGAAAAGCTCCTCTTAACCAAAAAGAAGAAAATAGCCAGAGACATTAAAGACTATGCTAATAAGCAGGCATATCCTAGACTTTCCAATAAAGCTCCAGGGAGACCTAATGCTAATTTACAACCTGGCCAAGGTATCCTTGAGTTGGATCAGACTAATTCCAGCAGTAGTACTGATGTTCCTAACCAGCAAAGGCAGTTTTTAAGGGAGAGCCCTAGGCTTAATACCAACAACAATAATAATAACAATAACTTTCAAAAAGGTTCTGTTGAACAACATGCCCACCCACGGGAATGCCAGAATTGTGCAGAACATAACATTCAAGACAGGGCACCCCAAATCCATGAAAACCAACAGGATTTTTGTCAATTGGGCAATTCCAGGGCGACGACCAACAACCGATATCGACTCCCACAGCAGAACAACAGGCGGTACAAGAGGAGACCACGCAGGAGATAGTTTATAACTTTAATTTTGGTATAGAACCACACCTGCATAAAAGCAGTGGTGGCGACTTTACCATTTACAACTATACTTCTCTTGAGATTCAACAAGACATGGTAGACTTTTTATCGAAAGACTTATCTTTTGTTCCTAGTCGCAAAATGAATATTGTAAAAACTGTTATTGATTTGAAAGTCTTTGTCCGTAAGCTTAATTTGAATTTATTGATGGGTAATAATTTGCCCATAACTAATGCATTAAGAATCTCTAGTTCTTACAACCCTCCACTCCACCCTACTTTGCACACGTTTGAAAAAATGTGCGAAGTTGATTTCTGGGCCATCAAGAACAATGTGACACATAGACGTCATAAATACATCAATAATATCACCTTTTTGGAACAGGATTTCATTAATTTATTGAAAGAATGTAACATCAGGGTAATGAAACCAGATAAAGGGGGAGGTCTTGTATTTATGGATCACTGCACCTATGTTGACTATAAGTTCAAACATCTAGAAACTCCCTCTTATAGGCAGGTGACATTGAACGAGGTCAACGTAGCATATAGTAAGATTAGGGAAACTTTAAATGATTTATTCCTAGAAGGTTCCATTGATATGGATACCCATAAATATTTATCAATGGCAGCACCTAGAATTCCAGCCTTTTTTGGCACTGCTAAACTGCATAAAAGGCTGCATGCCCCACCATTTAGACCTATAGTGGATGGGAGAGGATCGATCACATATGCATGTGCCAAATATATTGATTCTGTTCTCAAACCATTAATTATAAGTGAGGCCCAAATATGTAAGGACTCATGGAGCTTCCTGGATAGTTTAAGTAAGCAAACTTTTTCAAAGGATGTCCTTTTCTTGACAATCGATGTCAAAGATCTGTATACAGTCATCCCCCAAACTACAGGGGTGAATTGGGTGAGAGAATTTATGTTAAGAAAAGGAAGTAATCATAACAGCATAAACTTAATAGAGACGCTACTTGAGCTTGTTTTGGCCAATAACTTTTTTATGTTTGAGAACCAATTTTTTGTACAAACTTCAGATGTGGCAATGGGTTCTCCATGCGAGGCTCATTTGCCAATGCAGTTATGGCATTTTGGGAGACGAACATGCTCTTTAAAGATGAGTGGTTTCAAAAATATGTCACTTGGTACACTAGGTACCAGGATGACATATTTTGTATGTGGACAGGTAATAGGGAACTTATTCCTACATTTATCAACAGAATTTCACAATACACTGACTTTTTAGAGTTTACATATAGTATAGGTGACATTCAAGTAAATTATTTGGATGTATTATTGATCAAGGATAGTAATAACAGTAGGTATAAGAGCCTAATTTACAGGAAGCCCACTTACTCGAACTCTTTTCTTCATTTTACCAGCAGCCATCCCTTTCATCAAAAGAAAGCGGTAATTAAAGGACAGTTGGTTAGGGCTGCCCGTATGAACACAGACTTACATGATTTCCATTCTGAATGTTTAACACTCATGAGCATGTTCGTTCATAGAGGGTATCCATCTACCCTAATTTTTAAACTCATAAATGAGGTCACTAGTAAGCGAGAGCAAGGTTACTTCATTCCCCTTTTAGGGGATCATTCTTCAGGGCAGATAACTACCTCCCAGGAAGATAACCTAGAAACAACTGACACGCTGGATACTGTTCTAGGGACTAAATCAGAATATACTATCAGTTTTCTACATACTTTCTCTTTAGATCACCAGCTAATCAAGGAAGTGTTATTTAAAAACTGGGACTTAATTAGAACAGATCAGTGTATAGCTAGACGTTTAAATAATGGTCCAAAAATAACATATAGGAGAGGAAATAACTTGAAAAGTATTTTACAAAACAAGATAAAGAAGCAGCATTTTAACAGACCACATGGCATGTTTAAATGTGGTACATGTGCCCAGTGCCGACATGTCAAGGTCTGTAGCCACATTAGTCTCAACAATATTGTTTATAAGATTAACAACCATTACAATTGCCAAACTAAAGGCATCATTTATGCTGCTAAGTGTAATTTCTGTAAAGCCTTCTACATAGGCAAGACTGAGCGTAGATTCAAATCTAGAATCTACGAGCATCAGTATGCCATTAGTAGGAAGGATAGTACTAATGCCTTAGCTAGGCATATTATGGGGTATGGTGATCACTCCTTCAGTTACATAATATTAGAACATAGGGAACCTGATATTAGAGGTGGAGCCTGGCAAATTCTCCTGGAGATGGATGAGCTTTCATGGCAAATCAAAACGAGGGCACACATCTTTCCTGGTATAAATGATGTTACATCAATTAAGTGTATTTTGAAGTGGCTGGCTCTTAATAGGTAACTACTCATTTAGTCTGCAGTAAGGAAGGATAATTTGTACCACATTCAATATTTCTTTTTATCTTCATTTATTCTTTAGCATCATTCATTATTTATTATTCATTATTTATTTTTTATTTGTAATTTTAGATGATATCAGTATCTGCATTTTATACAAGATCACTGTTAAACAACAGCATAAGCATAAGAAACTATGTGGTTTTGCGCTTTAAATTTGTGTCAAGTTGAGTAAGACTGGTAAAAGCACTTTCTTGTTTAAGGTTGTCATGGTGAAAACTTAATTAGGAAATGCACTACATGCTGATTGGTTATCAATTTTTAAACCATGTATAAATGCTAGAATAGTAACTAGTATTCTGTTTGTCTGAGGAAGGCGAGATACTTATTTTGCTGAAAGCGTATATCTTATATACACTTTTAAATCAAACGCTAACGTTTTAACAGTATAATAAATACTTGGATTTTTCAACATACAGAAGAACTTCTCTTATTGTTCCTGGTTCGTTTTAACAGTTTAATGATCTTACCATCCCACCAATGCAGCCTCATACTCCAATACATTTACCATCACCTCACTAAATAACACTATTATAACTCCATCCCCCAATACCAAACTCTTAGGAGTTGAGATTGACTGTAAGCTTAAATTTGACGATCACATTTCCCAAACTGTAAAAAAAGTTCATAAAAAACTAGGTACACTATATAGAAATAAACATTACTTTACCAAAATGCTAAGATTGCAATTGCTCAGTCCCACCTAATCTCAATCCTGCTGTACACAGCTCCCTTACTAACTAATCTACAAAAATCAGAAATACAAAAACTTGAATCCGGCTATAACAAAATAGCAAGATTTGCCACTAACCTACCAGCTAGAACTTATCATTGCCATGCACTCATACAACTAAACTGGTTAGAGCTCACCCAACTAGTACACTACATTCAGTTAACCATGGCCCACAAAATCCTCTACCAGCCCTGTTCTACAGACATTTGTCCAAATATGCTACAAACAGAAGCCTACGCTCCACTAATAAAAAGTACATAAAAATCAGTGCAGCCAAAACCCAAGCAGGAGATTCCCCTCTTCTCAAATTACATAGGTAAAATCTGGAATGAACTACCTGATATCATCACTACAATAGTATCTCTAGTCCAGTTTAAAACAACTCTAAAACCCCACCTATTAAACAGATGGCTGTGCCCCTGATCTACTCCTAACTTCCCACCTATGGTCAATGCCCTTATCACTACTTCTGTTTACCTATCATTACTCTTTCTCTCTCTACCCAACACCTGCTACCTAAGTATACTACTTACTCAACTCCTAACATAAGGACTCTTCCTATTCATACATTTTATGTTTGCCACATGTGCAGTAAATGATTTACCATAAAACAATGTTTATATCAATATATGTTTGGCTGATTGTAAATATGTAATATAATATCTAATGTTTCTAAATATGATTGTTTACAGGAAACATGCATTGACTGTACCATCTACACTGTAACATTTATGCAATTCAGTCTGGTTTTGTTCTTTGTATATCATCTGTCTGTTGTCTGACATTATCATGTAATTACCTTGAAATGACACATTTACAGCTTTAACATTCTCTGTATATTGTTGTACTAAGTGTTTTATGTGGAGCTTTTCTCCCCAGGCCTCCACTGAAAAAGGACCTGTGTCCAATCGGACTTTCCCAGTAAACAAATTTAAAATAAAATAAAATATAGTACTGATGGAAAAAATCAGTAACCATATTGATTCATAACCGCCAATGTCTTAACTCAAAGACTCTTTCTCCCTAATAGCTGCCTTAATTTGTCATTAAGATGTTTTTAATTGTTATCCATTATTTAATTTACGGTAGAAAATATCCTGCATATACAGCTGCTAACAAGGGCGTCTTGTGTCATCACCCACTTTGAGTTTGCTACATATGGTTAAGCAGATTTTAGAATAACTGCATATGTGAGTCACTTCTTGTATTTCTTTGCGCATCTTTGCTTGTTATTCTCGCTGTTTAAGGAAGTACCTCATATAAGTTTTCTCCCTGCTAATTTGTCAGCCTCAAATACTGCCACCCTGTCCGTTGTGACATACTTTGTAGTACGCTGCACCATAAAAGTCTGTGTGTCTTACAATGCAGCATACATTGCTGCTGTTCTGTTTCCTTGCAGCACCTTACTACTGTAGTTTGTTTCTCTCCTACACAATGCTGGCATTCAGCTATGCATGGCTTTTTGTGTGCTTGCTTGTTTACAGTAAGAGTTATGTGGTAAAAACATTTGTTTTCTTGTGTTATAGCCCGATAGTTTGCTTTGTACTTTTTTGTAGTATTGCTCACATTGCACTATATTGCATTTCATTACATGGATACACATTACTTCACTGGGTCAGACTCTGACTTCTTCTTTTGCAAAATGTACACCATGTACATTCACTCTACGATATATGTCTGTTACATATTGCATATTGCTGCGTTTTGAATTTTGTCCCTCATATAAAACCTATTTTGGTTTCATTATGCACTGCCTTATTTCAGAGAGTGGGGTGCAGTGCATGCATATTTGTTATGCAAGAAATGTTTATTTGCTTGGTGCAGCTCTTTGGTCTTAGTGCTGTTCAGCTTCTTCTTCATGGATTCCTGGCTTACATCTTGTAGATATAAAGTAATATTCAATTATATAATCCTTTGTTTAACGTTAATGGTCTCCACTCAGCTGTACAACAGTGAGTATACTGATTAACCTTTCCGAACCACTACCTCATTTCATTATAGAAAGATGGCATAGTGGGTCTGACCTATTTCTAGCTTTAAAAAAAAGAAAAAAAAACAGTTACTGCAAATATTGATGATCTTCTAGATGGTCTTTAAACTTTGACTGATGGCTTCATTTTTGACAACCTTGTCCTGAATATTGCTTGAAACAAGTTTATAAGGCAGAATTTAATCAGAAGACAAGATGAGAAGTAAGCTTACTGTTGGTGTTAACTGCAGTGATGAAATAGATGAACAGCAGAGAGAGATTCCAATTAGCAGAAAATGTACAACAGTACAGTTTATGATTACCCTGCAGAACTCTTATGTTACAAAAAGTGCCCTATTTTACCATAGTACTGATTTATTTATCTCATTTCTGTAGATGAAAAAGTGACATTACTAAACAGAGAACAATACAAAATTCAATTACAGATATGAAGGCTGATATTTAAAGCTGATGAAACATTATTGAAAAGAAACCCTTCTCTCTTTTAACCATTGATATGCCCAAACACTACAAAATCATTTTTATTTTTTAATCAGATGTGAGCATGTTGTAGATGCAGCTATTTCTGTGCCTGTATGATTTGTTTTTAATTTCTAGCCTTTTAATATTGTTTCACACCTTTAAATGAAAACATCACAGCTGCATTTTTCAGACTAATCCTTTATGTTCATCATTCATTCCTCCTATACAAAACATTAACATTGTCAGAACAAATTAGAGTCGCACCTTCTGCAGAGGGTTCCATCAACACCTCTTACGGTAATGCGGTTTTGTAATAAAAGAGCAGTGGGTGATAAATGGTTTACTAATGTAAACCTTCATTGGTCAACCATACAAAGTGCATATACAGGTCTAATTACTCATACGCTGATACTGTCTTGCTACCATCGTAGACAAGTTGGATAAAGTGAACGGCAAAAAATTTATTTCCAAGACAACAGGATCCCTGTAAATGAACTATATAAAGAATTATTTAACTCAAGCACATTTTAATACTTATACGGAGTTTTAGTATAAAGAAGACAACTTGTGAATCAGTTTCCCACCCTGTCATAAGCAGTTACAAGGCAGTCATCTAATACTTAAGTTTTTAAGACTTGAAGCATTACAGCTGTGCATATTACCTGTGAATTAACCTAGCTGAACTTATTTTTGCTCATCAGTACATGAGATGCATATAAGTCAAATAGTACTATCTGGCGTAGGCAGGCAACAGAAACTGACAACTTCTCTTGGTATTGTTTAATTATGCTTGACTAGAATACTTTATAAACTGCAAAAAGAGGTAAACATGTTTAACACTTTTGATCTACTAAATCTGTGATCCCTGTACCCCTTTAAAAATGGCTGTCTTCTGCACAGAGCTGCTAAAACAATTTCTCATACATTTTTTTCATCATTCTCTACCAACAGCCTTCAGGCGTCTGTCCCTTAATATTACATGCATTCCCTCCTCCTTCCTTTTAATTAGGGATACAGGTTAAGGAAGGCAAGAGTCAGGGATTCAATCCATTGTATGAAGGTGAGGTGGCAGGACAGTCTTGTGCAAGATTTTACTATGTAACACTTGCTCACTCTTTTAAGAGTTGTATTAGACTCCTACAGTGTCCCTGGGGACAGCCACCTCTATCTGTGTAGTCTTTGTTCCTTATCACACATGCACACACTCACACAGATAATTTTAGAGTCCCCAAACCATCTTGCTTACATGTTTTTGGAATGTGGGAAGAAATCAAGCACCTGGAAGAAACCCATGTGAACACAGAAAGGACATGCAGACTCTGCACAGAAGGCACCCCAGCCAAGAATCACACTAGAGAACCTTTTGCTAAGAAGTGGCAGCACTACCAATTATATCGCTGTACTGCCCTTCCCCATAATTAATTATGGTTTCAGAATGAGAGTGAGTCCTTTTTTTGGAAATGGTTTTATTTATAATTAGACACAGTTCTTGCAGATTTTCATAATGGTTACATTGGCAGACTGACTTGTATTCAGTAATTTTATTTTATGAGGGACTGACTCTCCCCTTAACTCCCCTCTTTTTTAGAAGTCTTTTGGGTATTAAAGGTGGGCCACTAGTTGTCCTTCATGGACAGAAATTAATTGCAACTATAACAAACAGTAAATATGCTATCACAGCGACAGTGGAAATTCCAGGAAAGACTGCTTATTTCAAATTGGTTTGCTAGACTTCTTTACAAGGCTGTTAATATCTGCCAAGTTATGAGCTATGCTTAACTTGGGCAGGAAAAAAAAGTGCATCATCATTTCAGACAGCTTTTTCACTTCTGTACCCATACAGCAAAATCAACACGTCACTGGAAAATAGATGGAATATACAGTGGGATGTACTAGCTACTAATCTGAACGAATGAATGCAATGGCAACCAAAGTGCACATTCTGAGAATCTGCTCCAAGAAATTATCAGCCATATGTCATTTGACAGATGAAAAAGTATAATGTGGAAAAGAAAGCACAGTGACCAACAGTACTGCATGTGAACTAGTAAATTAAAAAAGTGACTACCAAGTTATGTGCCTCGACATGCAAATCCGCAGCATCTTCTATGTTAAAGGTAAATTCTTCCAAAATATAGCTATAGCATATAAGATAGCTTCTTATCCCCCCACAGCAGAGGGCTTGGCTGATGGCAGACCCTCTTTGGCCCAACATTTCACTGTTGGGTGTCCCTCCCTGCAGTGTGAACAAATGTGTATAAAACAAATTGCCCAAACAAACCCACATTACACTATTGAAGACCCAACACACATTCAGCTTACTGCATCACCACTCCTGGTGGATGACAGCTTTAGTTAATCTGTCATGCTGTCGAGTCACATGATTAATTGTCACTTTCCTCATATGAGAAACTCATTCACTGTCTTTAGCTTTCTGAACTTCTGGTCATAACAATGCAAACCCCCTCCTAAAATGGTGGATTTTTCAAATAGTCATAAAATGTCAGCAGCAGCAATGTTTGTTAGGGTACGTTCTCTGGTATGATCGCTATAAAGTGGATAAAACCCACATCCAATTATGCCATTTCTGAAGTTTGAACTTCCCAAGTTGTTTGTACCTATGGTGGCCAAGTCAGATCACTGGTTCCTGCTGTATCTAAATCTAGAATATACCGTACATCTACCAAATCAAAAATGTTAGCATACTCACCCTACCTAATCTTGTTAATGGCAAGGAGCTTCTGCATTGTAATGGCAGCCTCTGGGAAATTATGGCCCATTTCTAACATAATCATTTACCTAACACTGGCAGATGACCCAAATCCTTGTGCTACTAGGCTGATTAGCCAGGGGTAGCTGTGAAAAAGTCTGTTTGTCTGTGTGAGTTCATGTACGTGTGATGCTCCCTAAAACTGTCAGCTGCTGTGGATTATGCAGATCTTTTTCTATAAAAAAGCTTCAACCTCCCTGTCCCAGAAAAAGCATCCAACAAATCCTTAAAAATAGACTTCAGTTGACTTTCCCTGCAGGCTATCATCCTCCCAAACCTCTTACTGCTGTCATTTCCTTCATGATTAATGGTAGGAGGCCCAGAAACAGGAGTATCAACTGGTTGTCCTATTGGATGAAGGCCAGGTGCACCTCTGCTCTGTGCCTGGGGCTCTTCACTACTGGCTCATTCTCTGTGGGATGCACTTCATTGTGAAGTGGCCTTGCCCTTTTGCTCTGAATTGGGGTGAGGATCTCCAGCTGCTTATGTGCACACCTGTAAATTCATCAAACACAGCTGTTCACCTATGGCACTAACCTCACCCAGTAGACCTCAAATTTTCCTTGGATGACATGGTTTCCAAGTATAAGAAAAAAAAATTATTTTACAGTAAATTATCATCTGGGAGAGAGATCACACACATTAGTAGATATGTATCAGTTAATCTTGCAAAACTAGTGCCAAAGGGTCCCAATATAATAAAAAACAGACTGTTTTTAAATATAACTATTTTTTTTTGAGGGGGTGCCTTATGTAACCAAAAGACAAGGATAATACACCTGCTGTATAAGTGTACCACTCTATGCATATGGTCTCTTTCACAACCCACGCTTCAGCTTCAAGCACAAACCCATATCATGAAATAAATATTTTCTCTTTCTTTAACTAGCACACTGATGAGAACTGGGACTTGCAACAGAAACTGAGTCAAACAAAGCATACTGTATTCATCATATCTGACCACTAGCCTGTTCCACATAGGGAGCACTCCATCTCATGAGGTGGAACAAATGGGCAAAATGTAAAGCTAGTAATGTCTTATTAACATTTTTAACAAGGAAACTCAAAATGTGAATAAGGTGTACTATGCTATACTTATTAAATTTCCTGTGGTAACCTGACAAGCTGCGACATCATTCACTGTGGATAGCAGACAAGACCGTTAGCATCACTGATATACGACATGCCCTTTCAAGGTGCAAATATGAGAAACATGGACTTTTGAGGGACACCTGTGGCCATGCCCTCAACGCATCTTGATAAGACCATTAACAAGTTAAAGTATCAGTACCATAAAAGGTTACATGTAGTAAATGTTGAAAAGGAATACATTATATGACAGACAACCCTTGCCTCAGTGACACTGACAAAGAGCAAAAACACACTCTGGAATTGAACCCCAAACCTTGTGAGCTGAAGACCAAGACTCTGTTCACTCAACCATATAACCACCTGCAATATGTAGGTTAACATTACTCAAATGACCATTGCAACCAAATTGTTGTAACTGATACTACATTCAAATGAGGTATGTTTGAGGGGTCAACCTGTATAACTTCTTTATCTCATTTATTTCTTTAATTGACCCCTCAGCTGAATAGAGGGGGAAAGCAACTGAAGGAGGGGGCATGCCATCACAGCCAAATCACAGGAGTCCATTCTTAAGATGGGAAATACCACACAGGAAGCATGCTTCAACAGTGGGCAAGTACATGTGCCAATAATGTACCTCCACTCATGACACTGTTAGCTTCAAACTAGTAATTCCCTGAACCAAAGTCCAAGCCTCACAGGATCTGACCCAGCTGCATTGATACCTCAGGTATTCCTTGTCCCAGTACCTCTCACCTCTTTACTGAAAATCTTAGAGAAAGTACAATTAATTGAGAGAGCAAAATACCAAAATCAGGAACAAATCAGAACTGTTTTTCTTATTTGGAAAGTTGTTAGGATAGTAGATATGTGAAAGCTTGCATCTTCTCGAGGATATGAAGTTTAATACTTAAAAGTCTGTCATCATTTAGTGACATCAACCCCGATGATTTGCCAAAAAAAGAAACACTTTTACGAGAAATGGAACATATGTATTACACAAGTGGACATTATGCACAAATTTGACCAGATGAGAGCTATGTACGTCAGTCATTCCATCACAATGTGTGCCTTTACTGCCCTACTCCTGAATGGAACTGACTGAATTGGACTGTGACGTCACCCTTCTGGTCCAGTAACCAAGGAGCCTGAATCCTCACCACTGACATTGGAGAGGGATGACACATGGACTGAACTCAGTTAATGTAGTAAGAAGGGTGCTGTGCTGCCCACTAAGGGAGAGGACTATGTCATAGATGCATAGCCCTCAGAATGAAAGTTAGAACCAAAATAATGAGAGAGTCAGAAAAGAAAGGCCATTTTTTTAAGTAGCAGTACAGAATAGGCAAACTGTACATCAGCATCCTGATTGGAGAACGGACATTCTCCAGCAGGGTATTAATGTACAAGTAATGCCCGCTGAAAAACAAGTCTGCTGTTTCACGGCAGTATATCAAACTGCCATGGAACTGGGATTGAGAAAACCAAATGGTTGCCATTATTTTACACTCACTAAGCAGCACTTTTGCTGTTTAGCGAGTGTAAAATGTGAAAAAAAATGACCAAAAAAAATAATTGTTTGTGTGTGAGTGTATGCATGCATGTCAGTGAGAGTGAGACGTTATTTTACACTCGCGAAGCAGTGCTTTTTCTGTGTAGCGAGGCGTAAAATAAAAAAAGAAAAAACTTCAAAATAAAGCATGTGAGAGTGTTTGTGTGTGTGTATGACAGTAAGTCAGAGAAAGAGATCTATCAAGCAAAACAGAAAAAAAATGTGTGTGTGCATGTTTGTCTCTGTCTGTGTGTGTGAGTGAATGTGTGCATGAAAGCAGAAGAGACTCTTTGTGTGCATGTGTGTGTGTGCGTGTGTGTGTGTGAGAGAGAATAAAGTGTGAAATTGATCTAGTGATCCCCTAGCAGCAGCAGTTTTGCATACCTCTCAAACTCTGGTATAGTTCTCAACCTATTGTCACAAGAAATCTGGATGATGCCTGATATAATGGGTGGACAAATTCTAAGAAATAGGGACACATTTTAAATATTGCTCTTACAATCTTAGAAAGTTGCTATAATAACAGTATTTGCATCAGCATGTATTTTCTGAAGGCTATAAAATCTGAAACTCACATGCATGTCATTATGTAGTGACTTTAATTTTCAGATCATCCCAGTGGTTTGTCAAAAAGCACATTTTTTATGAGGAACAGACCGAAAATATGAGGCAAAAATCCGGGCATTCTGCAAAAATATGTACGGTTGAGAGGTAAACGCATAAATCAAGATATCTGGATAAGCCTAAAATAAACAGAACAAATGCTCAGAATATTAACATATTTTAAATGAGTTGTGTTACCACGCATTTTCTGAAGCAGAAGAGTGCGTGTGTGTGTGTGAGTGTGTGAGTGTGTGAGTGTGTGAGTGTGTGTGTGTGTGTGTGTGTGTGTGTGTGTGTGTGTGTGTGTGTGTGTGTGTGTGTGTGAGACAGATCTACCAGTGACAGCAGCAAATAGGTTTGTATACCTCTGGACCCATCAGCTGAAGAAATCTGGATAAAACCTAAACCAAAAGGGGACCAAAGGCTTAAAAATAAGACCAGATTTTAATTATTGCTATTATAAAATTACAAACTTGCTTGCATAAAAGGATTTGTGTTAGCATGAATTTTCTGCAGGAAATAAAACTTTGAAACTCAAATGTATGTCATTATCTAGTAACTTCTGTCTCCAATGACTGGCAATAAACCAAACATTTTAGGAGTAAGGGACCAAAAAAAATATATACCTGGATTTTTTTTCAAGTGTTATATTTTGGATATAAAATACTTCCTCTGATGCCTGGTACCTTACTTATGAACCTATGGAAGCTGCATGAGTGTAAAGTCATGATTACTTTATTTCTTTTTTTGTTTATAAGTGTGCATGAGTCTGTACAAGCCCACACATATGATTGTCAGGTATCTGAGGAAGGTAGCACTCAGCGCAGTTGTTCAAAAGTAAAGTTAAACAGCTGGAAGTTTTTATTTATTGAAAGTACAAGTGTCATGTATAAAATAGAAAAGTTGAAAATAAGGGACAGACAAGACAAGGGGCACAAAGAAGAAAGAAATAGATGGTTGTACTGGATGAGTTGGGAGAGGAAGGACACTGTTACCTTTATGATTCTTTATGCCTTTCCTGTTAACCATTCAGCTCACAGCTGATGGGCATTAGACTGGGGCTGTGCCACCACTAAACAAAACACAGAAAACAATGAAGTAATTCTGTTGAAAGAAAAACCCACCAAAAAACAGCAACAACAACGCATTTCTTTAACAATGAAAGAAAATGACTGATGTATGACAGTAAATCCTACACCATATAGCATAGCCCATAGATAACACTGTGTGCATTATCTATGTATTTTTAATAATAATGCCATTACCTGAATGTCAAGGCCCATAATTGTGGTCTGGATGCCACCTGTTGCCTGCACAGCCATGTACCATGCATAACAATGCATCATGGTCTTCCCTTCTACTGCCGCCATCCCTATCAACATCAATGGAGGGGGAACAGCAGCAAGACCTGAACTGCCATCATGTGGCAGTTGTGCACCAGACCAGCACATGATCTGGCTGTGAAGAATTTAACACATGGTAAACAACTAGTGTGGAGTAACAGAATCTTAAATGTAGTGTACTCCCAGACTCATCCAGGCAATGAAGATAGGCTTTCAGTAGGCCAAACACTCAATAACAATCTATGTTTGGGACAGGGCAGTGTTGAAGAGTTCTGATACAGCTTACCTAGTGTTAATGACTGGTATCATCAGTCAAGGTCAAAGTGGGTAGCCTGCATCAGCTGTAAAAGAAAAAATGGTAGGGAGAAGAAAGAGCGTTTAGTACTAAACAGTACATTTTCCAAAGTATACCTGTAGATACTATTATGACTAGACAATGCTTGCCATGCTAACAAAATGACCATAGTGTATCCTACTATGCAGGAAGAGGTGCTGAGCTTGTCTATCAGCCATAGGAATCATAGGAAATGCCAAGATGCAGCCGCACGCATCTCTCACTGCCTAGCACTTCAGGGAATGGTTGGCCCTTCCTGTCATAGGATCGCTCAATCTGTGGTTCAGATTGGAGCCCTAATGGCAAATATGAGTGCAGTCTATTACACCAAACTCCTCAGAAACATGTGACATCCCATATATGGCACACATGGTTTGGTCTCAGTAGTGAGACGACACTGGCAGCTCAATATACTGATCCACATGTGTCTAGAACATGTCAAGGAACTGCTGATGTATCCTGAAGGCAAAAGCTTGAAATGTACCCTGTCTCCACCATTTTGTCTCTGGAAGGTCCCTGTGGCTTGTATACTGTAGTCTATACATAACCTGACGTCCATAGTTATAGGAAGACCACACATCCCCCAAGCCTTGTCTGTCAACTATACAATCTCAGTAAAGCCCACATTATATCTCTGTCCACTCTAAATCCATCAAGAATTTCTTGGCTGGCTAAAATAAAATGATCGATCTTTCTCTATATCTGCACCTTTTGACTAGTGAGTGCCACAGGGCACCTGCAGTTTTGACAGAGATAAAAGCAGCTGTCCATAGTGGGAATTGGTGAAGCTTGCAGCTACAGCAAGCATCTTCACTGTCTGTAAAGCTGCTAGACAAAGGTCACTGTCTGTAAAGCTGCTAGGCAAAGGTCACTGTCTGTAAAGCTGCTAGACAAAGGTCACTGTCTGTAAAGCTGCTAGACAAAGGTCACTGTCTGTAAAGCTGCTAGACAAAGGTCACTGTCTGTAAAGCTTCTAGGCAAAGGTCACTGTCTGTAAAGCTGCTAGACAAAGGTCACTGTCTGTAAAGCTGCTAGGCAAAGGTCACTGTCTGTAAAGCTGCTAGACAAAGGTCACTGTCTGTAAAGCTGCTAGACAAAGGTCACTGTCTGTAAAGCTGCTAGACAAAGGTCACTGTCTGTAAAGCTGCTAGACAAAGGTCACTGTCTGTAAAGCTGCTAGGCAAAGGTCACTGTCTGTAAAGCTGCTAGACAAAGGTCACTGTCTGTAAAGCTGCTAGACAAAGGTCACTGTCTGTAAAGCTGCTAGACAAAGGTCACTGTCTGTAAAGCTGCTAGACAAAGGTCACTGTCTGTAAAGCTGCTAGACAAAGGTCACTGTCTGTAAAGCTGCTAGACAAAGGTCACTGTCTGTAAAGCTGCTAGACAAAGGTCACTGTCTGTAAAGCTGCTAGACAAAGGTCACTGTCTGTAAAGCTGCTAGGCAAAGGTCACTGTCTGTAAAGCTGCTAGACAAAGGTCACTGTCTGTAAAGCTGCTAGACAAAGGTCACTGTCTGTAAAGCTGCTAGACAAAGGTCACTGTCTGTAAAGCTGCTAGACAAAGGTCACTGTCTGTAAAGCTGCTAGACAAAGGTCACTGTCTGTAAAGCTGCTAGGCAAAGGTGCAATTTTGCCTTCTGTAAAGCATGTGCAAAAGGGGAAGAAGCGCATTAAAAAGTGACTTTGAATTGCAAACAGATTGGAAAGATTAGGAACCATAAAGATTAGGAACCATAAAGATTAGGAACCATAAAGATTAGGAACCATAAAGATTAGGAGCCATGCCTTATTTGCAAAGGATTTACAAATTGTAGCCGTTCCTCATTACATCTCATTAATAACTCATTTGTACAAGTTTTTAAGTTTACGTGGCTGCACCACACTGAACCTGTCCTCTATATATTTGACAAAGGTGTGCTTAAGCACAGATAGTGCAAATTCCTGCTATGCCTAAATGTAACAACTATGATTAACACCCTGAAAGTTTTATCATCTTCTCCTCCTCCTCTTGGCTTTTCCTGTTCGGGGTCACTACAGTGGAATAATGGTTCGCAGAATAATTGGCAGTGGGGTTTTACAATGTTGAGTTGCCAACCTGGCGCCCAACCTTCCACAGAAGGTGCACGCACTCACACCTAGAGCCAATTCAGTGTGTCCAGTCCACCTGCAGCATGTCTTTGGGATGTGGTAGGAAACCATAGCACCTGGAGGAAACCCATGTGACTGCAGGGGAGGACATGCAGATTTCGCACAAAAGAAATCCCAGATGAGAATCGAACCAGAGAACCTCTTGCTGTGAGGCAGCAACGCTAACTGCTGCACTACCACAGCCACCCAACACCCTGTATGTTTTATAATTTTTTAATTGTATGTAACTAAAAAAAAAAAATTAAATGTATGTAACTAAAAAAAAAAAAGGGCACTGCAGAAGGTTAAAAACATTAATCTCATTGTCTTTCTCCTTTTTGCCCCTATTTTGTATTATATGCAATGTCTGAGCTTCACTTTCTGTGGTATCTATTTAAAATGAATATATGCAGTCTTTCCATCCCCACATGAACTTTATATAGATCAAAATATATTTATTTTTCTAGGCCTCAGATGTGCAGCATTGTATATCTATGTAGGAGGTATTTGCAAATTATAATGCATGTGTTTAACACTTGATGTAGCAAAGTACAATTGCCCTTTATTTGTGCAGCTTTTGGTAACCTAGCAAGTAACAAGGCAACAGAACTTCAAAGGAGGCATGGAATATGACTATAATAATTAGTTTTTGACTCCAGGACAACTGTAATGATTGCCGGAGATGTAAAATCTCAAAGAATTCTTATTACAAAAAGGAAGGTTGCTAAGAGATGCAAAACAAGTGAGGAGACTGATAAAAGAAGACACTAATGATTGCACAAATATGAAGAGATGAACAGCAGGCAAGCAACCTCCAGTATAATGCTTTTGATTATAAAGCCATCTTCTTCTGCAAGTCTATCATTATGAGCTTCACTTTTCTAAATGGAAGCAAGAATAATCTTAAATGCACATGGTGCGAAGTAGTCATTTGTTTTCTCTTGACTAAAGCAGGTACTGGCAAACAGGAGTAGTGAATAATTTACTATGCATTGTTAATAATATGATACACATCTGTTATTGTGGTTATCTCTTGGGAACTAAGCAACACAATACAGATTATGGACTATTCTGAATTTGGGAAACAATCTGAGAAGTGCATTTGCAGACTAGTAAATTAGGCATTGATGTTCTGATATGCTGATAACCTTCATACTAAGGTTTTCAGATTTAGCCATAATCTGCTAGAGTAGATTTCTTGAGGCTGGCACGGCATACATCAAGTACCTCGACTGATTAAATCAGTCAGAGAATAGCTATGCATTCTGCATATGGCAACACATCATATTAAAGAGTTTGCATGTAGGGAGTCATGCAGACAAGAAGGCCACTCTTATGCATTTGAGAACTGCCACAAAACAGGTATGAATATAAATTTCACATGTGCACTCAGATGTCTTTCACTAGTGTACTTTTGAGCTTAGGCAGCAGAATTAGGCATATAGCTTGTATATAGGAAACGGCATCATTTCTTATGGTTATTTGTTACATGATTGTCTATACCTAAATAATGGGTCAGTTATTCTGTTGAATTCTTCTTCAATGGTACAGCATCCATTCTTCAGAGGCATTGCATTTTGAAACACATATGCTTGTTTAATGTATCTTATTGAAGCATAGCTATTCTGCTACGCAGTACTTAAAACAGTGTTGTATATTCAGATATATATCACTCTGATATTCTGTGGTTACTACACATTTCTTGCCTATTTTGAATAATTTATTTTCCTGATTGTTACATATTCCAGTGATGTGGTAGCATGCTGAACATGATTAATTCACTGCTTCATACCCAGTGAGTGCCATCATGGATTATAACTCCAACATAAAGTGTGCATCGGAAAAAAAATAAGTGAATGAACGAGCCTTCTAAATTCAGATGAAAAATACAGATAATACTGCATACTTCAGAAGTCTGGATATTTCCCTCACTTGTGTTTGTGCAAACCTGAATAAAAGAGATTTTACAACAACAATGCTCCTGATAATTTTATGTTTTACAAACTTGTTTTCTTGGAAGTCTGATGTTTATCTCATCATCACAAGTCAGAGGTAAAGTAGTCATAATCATAGTGCAAATTATATCAGGCATCCACTGAGAACAAGAAACAGGTGTGTACTAAGCAAACCCCCTAAAATGCATTTTCTGGAAGCCCGAAGTAAAAAAAATAAATAAATAAGGCATGTGATATATAATGTTTTTTACATGTCAGTAATACGTTTTCTTCCAATGTAAACACTTTTCATATTGGCTAATAATAAGGGTTTGGCAGTTTCAGTGATAACAGGCAAGCAACTTTCAGATGACATTCCTTCACAGAAGCTTTGCATCCTAGCACTAGTGTGACCTATGTAAATATTCATTTATTTACTTACTTTGTAGATTGTTGTGTGTTGGTTGGCTTTTTGGTTTGTTAGCTAGTGTAATTATTTTAAAAATCATTTTCAGTAACAATTCAGGCTCAATGCAATTAGTACAAAGGAGCAAAAGGTAGTTAATACAAAAGAACTGATGAGAACAGTAGAGTAATTATAGTTATATGTAAATGTCCTAGTGACCTCTGCACTAACATAAGTGATGAGATATACAACTAGCAAAGTGCATAAGAAACAGTATGATTATTTTATACCACAGTTCAAACAAAATTATAAATTTCTTTAAGTTAATTAACCAATGAAATCACAAGACACACTCGCTTAGAATTTCAGCATTTTTAACGTCGCTTTTCAGTTAGGTACTCACATTAATGGTCTCATTCAAACAGGGGGCACTCCTAATTTCAGCTGTCCCTAAGTTTGCAGAATGTGACTGACTTTGTCTTATATTTCTGCTCTGTCCCATTTACATCATTTGATTTTCTTGTAAATTACTGAGCATTACAGTTGGCCAATAATGTCAGACATTAAAATTCCATATTTATTATTTTTCAGAAAATGCATGTTTGGAAATCAATAAGAAGTATTAAACTTCGATTAATACATACTGGATACCAGGACTGAGTACTAAAAATGTTGACAGATATCTGGACCCGATTACTTTAAATGCAAAAGGGGAAATTATAGCAGCAGGAGATTTTAACTGCCTATTATCAGGCAATGATACTTGTAAAAATGGTAAAATAAAACTAACATCTCCAGCCAAGAAGTTAAATGACTTTACAAACCACATGAACCTTAAAGATATACATGGTCTAAGAGAACATTATTCCTTATTCTATGCTCAGTATTCATATTGGTTTGGTACAAAAACAAACATTGATAAGGTTGTTGTATCAAATAATATATACTCTAAAATAAGTGATGTATTTATAATGACTTGTGCACTTTCGGCCCATAATGCTATAAATGTTACATTAACTACACATATAGATGATTTAAGATTTCTACGGACTATTTCTGCTTGCATAACTAAGTTAAATGACTTTAGGGATTGGATAATGAAAGAAATAGACATGTTTATGGAAACAAATCATAATGGTGAAGTGACATACTATACTATGGGACACCTTTACAGTTTATATATATGGTAGAATAAAATCTTGGTACCTTAAACAAAGGAGAGAGTGGGACAAAGAACTTTTAGACTTACAAAAAAACATAGACAAGATAAAAATGGATGCAAAACCAAATAAAGTAGCACATAATGAAATTACTAAGTTAAATCAAACATACATGAAGTTCTGAATCATAAGGTAGCCATAAACCTGGAAAAACTGAAATTAAAATATTATGCTGTAAATCCCAAATATCTACATAAAATAGTGGTAAGATCAAAAAATAAATAAATAAACAAACAATCAAAATCTTATTAATGTGATTAAATATAAAAGTGATGGTTCAGTTAAGAGTACACCTAACTTAATGGGCATATTAGAAGTGTTCAAAAACTACTATAAAGATATAAATAATAGCACACCACTTTGAGGCAGATAATATAATAAATACTTTTATTCAAGAAAATATAACTAGTAAGGTGTCAGTGTAACAATATAACATATTAAATAAACAACACTAACAGAAGTGAAAGAGCAAATAAAACATTTAAAAGATAATAAAGCTCCAGGACTGGATGGAATAATTCCTGAGCTATACAATATTTTTCCTGAATATATAATAAGGAAAATGATGAGTGCCTTTACTATGGTTAAGCAAAAATGTATAACACCCCCATCGTGGAAATAATTATCTCCCCATATTAAAACAAGGTAAGGACCCCAAATCATGTGATTCATATAGGCCAATTGTGTTGCTAAGCACTGATTATAACATTTTCATGGCAATATTGGCTAATAGGATAAAGAAGATATTACCTAATCTAATACATACTGATCAGACAGGGTTCATTATTCATAGAAAAGTGCAAGATAACATTATAAAATTACTATCATTAATAGACATAGCATGCAAATACAAAAAACAAGTAACTATTATCAGCCTAGACACAGAAAAGGCTTTTGATTCTATTAGTTAGTCTTATCTACAAAGAATTATGATTGGTTTTGAGTTCTCCTCAAAGTTTGTCAACGTATTAATGCAAATTTATAGTGGGGCACAAGCTTATGTGAAAATCGGATCATGTCTATCCTCGCCACTAGAAATCCTCAAGGGAACTAGAACAGGCTGTCCTTTGTCACCATTATTGTTTGCTCTTTCAATGGAACCTTTTGCTACATATATCAGAAACAAGCAAAATATAAAAGGCTTTCAAATTAATAAGGACTATTGTTATGTTAATGGCGGATGATATTGCTGGTTCTTTGCATGATGTTATAAATACCTTAAGCAAGTTTGAAAGAATTTCAGGGCTTAAATTTAATCATCATAAATCCCAAACATTACTAATTTACAAAAAGATCAACAAAAACCTAACAGAGAATAGCCTGTTCAATTGGGAGAATGATGTATTAGAATATTTGGATGTCAGTATAAAGAGTACATGGAAAGAGGCTGTTAAACTAAACTACAATAATTTAATAACCACCATTAGTGAACTAATCAAACAATGGAATAAAATGTTCTTCACAATGTAGAATAAGCTCTAATTAAAATGATCATTTTACCTAAAATTTAGTTTTATATATCGTCATTGATACTACCACCTCCCAAAAACCTATTTAAAAAATTAGATTCCATGCTACTTAAGTTTTTATGGTTCCCCTTAAAACCTAGGATTGCATATAAATGGCACATTAGAGCTTGGAACAGTAATGGGATAGCATTCCCTAGCTTATATCTTTATTCTAAATCCATTATAATTAATGTAACATTACATTGGATCACGTCTACCTATATATAACTGATGTCAGAACTGTAGAAAATCAATTTAAGGAACAATATGGAATAAGTAGATTTCATTGGCTTTTATGTGAATTTGTTTATTTTATAAGAAGTTTGATCATTTTTCTTATGGCATTAATCAAAAATTTAATAACTTTAAAAATATAATTGATTGTACTTACAACATTAAACAATTTCTATTTCTTATATTCCCTATAGCATACTCCCCTGATTGCCTAGATTCTTTCAACATCAATGTGATGCAAAAATTAAAGGAAAATAACTTGATAATCTGGCATTAGTGTTTTGAAAATAAGAGTACTGAACCACTAAACTCTTTTTTATGTAGTTTTGATAACAGTCAAGACAGTTGGGTGTTTATACACTCATTACGGTAGTTTATAGAAAACAAAATGAGAGTATCAATCAACCTAGAGACTGAATCTATACCTAGTTTGATTCAGCTTATTAGGTGTCTTGAAAAGACAGATAATCAAAAATTAAGTATCTCACCTATCTATAAGATACTAAGAGAAGACCCTCTACAGTTTGACTCAGATTTTTGGAATTACTATGTAAAGATTAATGGAGAAAAAATATCTGATGAATCCAAAAAAAAATGTTATTGAATTCTACGTATGGTACCTCTTCATTATATTGGAGACTGTATACATGGAAATTTATGAATAGGAGTTTATATACTCCACATAAAATAAATCTTATACTCAAAAGCAGTGAAAGTAAATGTTGGAAATGTGGTGAATTTTACTAGAGGCCAACTGGCTTCACATGTTTATTGAATGCAGAAATGTTGTTTGATACTGGAAAGACTTCAGATATCTTGTAAATGGTTTATGGTGTGATAACTGTCATATTTCTAAATCACTAATCCTATTCAGTCTTCTTATACCTAATGTAATACCTAAATCTCAGATTCAGTTACTTTGCTCAAGTCTTGCAATTGCCAGAAAAGTTATTACTTTGAACTGGAAAAGTAAACAAGATTTGATGTTTAAAGATTTTATTAATTTAGCAAAAGTTAAAACATATTACATCATTCAATTGCTTAACTTCAGATGGTGTTACCCTTTTAACAAGTGTATTTTATAATGGCCCTTTTAAGAAGCTAAGCAATTGAATGATGTAATGTATTTTACTTATTGTCATTGGTTCTTGTAGTTTAAAAAGTTTTATTTAAGACACACTTAGAAAAAATGTATGAAATGGGTATTTCACTCTTGAAAGTGCTCACCTATTTTTTTTTTTTTATTTTAATAAAGACTGGCTGTGTTTCAAACTTCGTACTGGATTTTATTCAGCATAATTTTAATTTTTAGTTTATTGCATTGTTATATGGTAGTTATGTTGTCTCTCCCATTTTACATTAATTTGGCTTTGTGTCTGGATTTCTATAGTTTTGGTAGTCCAAAGAGATGAATTAGAAGTGATGGCTTAATACACTGTGATGCTGCATTGTTATATCAAGCAGCTATTGCCACAAGTTCAGCAACATCATTTTTCATTGTTGGGATACGATTTAGAGATGCACACACAAGAAACCTTAAATTATTTATTATTTTTTTTAACAGTAAGCAATGTAAAGGTAATTAGAGATGGGCTGAACACCTTCACTGGCAGTGGGTTACATTTAAATGCGATGTTTGTTGTAAAATAATGGCCATGAAGTCAGAAGATCATCAAGGTGCCTACTACTAGAGGAAAATGGACATCTTTATTAAATGAATGTACATAGTAAGAACTAAATACATGTAGGTCATAATTAAGTACCGGGAGCATGAATATATGAAACTACAAGCAATATTTGCAATATAAAAGCATTGTTAGTGCATGCAGCACACTGATTATGCTACAATAAGGTCAGGTTCCACACTAGGCAGTAAACTCTGCTAGCATATGACAACAGCAGAATGAAACATTTGTTTCTGCTTGCTCTCCATACACTTAACATGTCCCTAACTCCTTTAAAAAAAAAAAAGTAAAGAATGTTGCTAGAATAGCAGGATTTGGGTTTGCCTGCATAGTCTGAAGAATGTAAATGCTAAAATTCAAATGTATATCATTATTTAGTGACTTCAGTGGATAGTTCAAAAACATATTTTATGAGGAACAGACCAAATATATGAAGCAGTAATCTGGATGTCCTAAAATACTTTGCAGTTGAGAAATATGGACATAAGTGTGAACGTAATGGAGTATATGTTACGCTACCTCTCTGAGAGTTCTTGCTAAGTGTTTTATGCTTTGAAAGTTGGGAAAACCTTTCACAGTTTTTCCTCCATTAACTTAGTACATGGAGCAGATAATACTCCAAGCACTACAAATAATTATGATTGCCCCGGTCCCCTTCATTAAACACACCACACAAAATGACATTTGATGACCTCTATTAAGCTTCCATAAACATAACTTTGACCAGTAATTTAATTGTTTAATCACAGCATAAGCATCCATATAACTGTTGACTAGGGCAGCATGCGCTCACTCACCCTGTCCAGATAAGCAGCATCTTTACCCCCACCCACTTATTTTACTTATCAAGCAGTGTCCCATCTCTCTCTTATTTCCCAGTTATTGAATTAAACATCCAACCAATTAAGCACCGTCTTTACCTCTGCTCACTTACTTTTACTTATTAAGCAGTGTCCAACCACTCACTTTCATTTTCCATCTCAATGAAATGAACATCCAATACCAGAGGGGGGACAGAAGAGGGGCAAGCCTGCCCCTCTTCTCTGCCCACCAACCTGACCAGGCTGTTCCCCCTCTTTCATACCGAAATTTGTGACAAAACCTTCCAAAACAAACCTAACCGTACATTCAAAAGGTGTGAAGCCAAATATTTGGTGTACTCCATCCTCTCTGAACCAAACTTGAATCCTTGTCATCTACCTCCCAAAGCAGCCAATTACCTAAGCAGCTGGAACTAAACCAATGATCCCTGTCCAGTGCCAAAGTAATACCCTTACATACCTCATATAACCTCTGTAAATAAAACATATCCCCACTTATACTACCACCAACGGTAGCTTCGTGATTATTCCCAGGTCATTACCTGCCAAATGTACCACCAAAAACACTATATGTCCCAACTCCATCCAAAACAAAGCAAGCTCAAATGTATGCCATCCTACCTAACCGCAATGGCCTTTTAAGGATATACTGATGACTAAAATGTGATTAACTTTACTAAAAGATCATTTAATAGTAATCCAGCCTGTGCCAAATCCAATGGAAAGCAGTGCTAAACTCTTAAGTTGCACAGGCCACTGCGCAAACCATCTGCATTGGCTTGTCACCAAAAAACTTAAAACCAACTACCATGCCCACAAAATCCGACCCAGCCTCAAGTTGCTATGACTCAACCCTACCTGTTGACAGCACCCCATCAGCAATCCCCAAATCCTTCTTCAGCCTGCCCTTGATTTACCTCATCCTTACCTGTCTTCACACTACTCCTAAACTGCACCAACCCTGACATGCCTTAAGAACACCTAATAAAGTAGGTTTACCTGTGACCTCATTATATACCACTGCGGTAGCTAGAACATCCACAACAACAAAATTCAACACCCATCAATCCACTTCCTTGAGGACATCGATAGATGCGAACTTTGCACTTACCCAACTGTGACCTCATTGTGCACCACTCCCCTGGCTAGAATGTCCACTGCAGCAGCAGTTATACGTTTAAAGTCCACTTCTTTCAAGCCACTGACTGATGCAACTCTGCACTTCCCTATCTGCAAAAGAAAAGAAAACTGTAAAATCCTCTGCACACCCATAAACCAAAACTTCTTAATAAGAAAATCCTATGCTGCTAAGGGCCTGCCTTGTTCATCAGCTGCTCAGCCACTACAATGCCCCGCATCCCCTGACCTCAATAATCTGGCACTGCCATATCCCCCAACAAATCTTTCAGCAGCCAGCAAAGGAACATACTGCAGCAAAATGGTGTTGTGACCCAAGCAGCAATAACTGAGCTATGCATTTAAAATACCCTATTAATGCACAGAACATTAAGTGAACTACTAACTGGAGTATGATGCAACTAAAACTGCTATGAAGGATAACTAAGTTTTATAAATTATCAAAATACCTGGGTTACCTCGTAATTTCCATACAAACAAGTACAGCACTACATTTGCCAAGTTATCTTATCTCATAAAACATACTTGGCCTCACTGCACATGAAACACCCTATCAGCAGGGGCGGCCCGTGCTATTGGACTGCTGGACTGCAGCCCCCCCCGCTGTAAAAAATAATAAAAAAAAAGAAAATTAAAGATAAAAAAGAAAAAGAAAAAAATTGCGGACTTTCACTCATGCGCACTAGTCTGGACTGCTGCTGAGACAGTCTGGAGCATGCGCAGACTGTCTCAGCAGCAGTCCGGATTAGGAAACACTTCAGAGCAGACATCCCAGAAGTCTATGCAGTTGTAACTGCATAGACAGTCGCTGGAAATGGAACAAACTCGGACTGCAATATCGGCAGGCTGGAGTCTCATCGAGGTACGTACATCTCGCATGGTGGATTTGTTCTCCAGTGGACGGGATGCGCGGGCAAGTTTTTTGGATTTAATGGCACAAAGGGATCACTCCACGTAAGTGGTATGTGTGTGTGTGTGTGTATGCAACACAGAATATGCAGTTTTGGCTGAAGTTTTGTTTTCTTATATAAAAAGTGAACTAGGAGAATGAATGATGAGTGTTCATCTCCTGTTTTCAGTGCATCGCACAAATGGAAAGTTTTCTTTGAGAGGAAGTTGGGGTCTTTTCCTGATGACTTACGAAAGCAGTCCAAATATAAATCTACACTAAGCCACAGGACAGGAGTTACATTTGTAATCATGCCTAAATAAACAGACACTGCAATACTTTGAGTAGCACCACTGTTTTTGGGCTGTTCTCTGTCTATGCCACTAAACAATGAAGGTTGCAGGTTTGCATGGAAGGTATTATCCCTTTGCAAGGCATCACTTACTCCTCCTAGCTTGTTGAAAAGTTCTAATGCAGCCTGGAGAAAAAAGTGTAGTCTCCTCTCAGGTAACAGCAGCCAGTGTTAGGGGTATCAACTTCTACAACTGAAGACCCATCTTGGAGAAAATCAGAAAGTTATGCTCTGTGCTGATGGTGGAAATCTGGGTCATGAGCCCAGAAGTTAAATAACTTAATGGGAGATGCCACAAAATTCACTGCATCATTTTCAGTTCCTTCAACTGCCTATTGTGGTACACATCAGTGGCACACATCAGTGGTACACATCAGTGTACTCTCAAGCAGTACTTGCTGCTTTTAAACTTTTGTATCCGGCCCACTGAAAATAATTTGTCTCCATTTTTAGGGTATCTGTTACGATATTTTTGAAATTCTGTATTCTTTCATATGAACACCCCCCCCCCCCATTACCTGATGCAGCTGGAATATGACTAACAAGCAAAAAGAAAAGAAAAACAAAACAGTCTGTCAAGATGTATAGACTTTAGTATTCACTTGTCCTTAAAAAGCTTTCAGGATAGGGGCCTCATAGAAATCTGCGTCATCAACACAACCTTGCTGAACATTGCACTACTTTTCTTCTGAAAAGAAAC
Source organism: Protopterus annectens (assembly GCF_019279795.1). Taxonomy (NCBI): domain Eukaryota; kingdom Metazoa; phylum Chordata; order Ceratodontiformes; family Protopteridae; genus Protopterus; species Protopterus annectens. Next base: position 557,509,446 of record NC_056743.1, on the reverse strand, counting down.
AGTACTGCAAATGCAAGAGACATGAATTAAAGAAAGAAACCTCAGGCCTTAGAAAAAATGTAATTTAATTTCTCATCGTATAACACTGACATTACAAATTTGTACTGCTACTTTAGAAAGACATAAGTAAATGTTGTTACTAGTGTGTGTGTGTGTGTGTGTGTGTGTGTGTGTATAAAATGCCCCCCACTTGCTATATACTGGTGGCTAGAACAAACTCGTAGTGTGGTAGGGAATACCTCAGGCTTGAACGCTGTACCTTGTATGAAGGTGTTAAGGACCTGAATTCAACCATTTGTAAAAAACAAATTGCAGATTTTTGCCTCATATTTGATCTGTTCCTCATAATATATGTGGTTTCTAAATGTTACAATGCTTGCTATTTGATGGTGCAGTGGTAGCATTGTTGTCTCACAGCTGCAGGTTCTCAGGTTTGATTCTTGGCTGGGGTGACTTCTGTGTGGGGTCTGCATCTTCTCCCTGTGTTTGTGTGGGTTTGCTTTTGTGTCCTCCCATGTTACAAAGACATGTCTGCATTATTTCTTCCTGGGCCTCTGCTGAAAATTGTTTTTTTGTTCCAAGTCAGACTGTCCTGATTAACAAATGTTAAATAAAATTGACAGGAATTTGAATTTCAGACGTCAGGTTTCTGAATGGATAACTCCTTACATATTTGATGGTGTAGTGGTAGCATTGTTGCCTTACAGCTATAAATTTTCTGGTTTGATTCTTGGCTGGGGTGCCTTCTGTGTGGAGTCTGCATCTCATCCCTGTGTTTGTGTGGATTTGCTCTGGTGACCTGCCATTTTACAAAGACATGTGTCTGCAGTACTTCTCCCTGGGCCTCTGCTGAAAATTGTTTTTGTTCCGTCAGAAGTAAAATTGACAGGCATTTGAATTTCAGACTTCATATTCTTCAGAAAATACATAGTAACACAACCTAAGTTTATAAGATGAATATTTGAAATTTGTCCTTATGTTTGGGACTGTATTACCCCCATTATTGGCTTTGTCCAGGTTTTTTGTGCTAAGGTTGACAGCTATGGCAAGAACTGAATTCACTGAATATGTTTGAGGGGCTGTATTCCCTCATTATTGGGTTTGTCCAGGTGTTTTATGCTAAGAGGTTGACAGCTATGGTGAGAACTGAATTCATTAAATGATAGCCATTTAAGTTTCAGTCTTCCTCTCTTTCACAAAGCAGCTGATTTGGCGTAGTGGTATGTTGCTCTGACTGTTTTGCACAGGGACCTTGGCAGTAAAATGTATGGTGGTAACACAGCATTTTTCTTTCACAAAGCAGGTGATTTGGCATAGTGGTATGTTGGTCTGACTCTTTTGCACAGGGACCTTGGCAGTAAAATGTATGGTGGTAACACAGCATTTTATTCTAGCAACTTTCCAAGATTATACAAGCAATGTTTAATGTGTCCCTGGTTTTTGGGCTTTTGACCCCCCCCCCCAATACATTTGGCTTTTTCCAGATTTCTTGTGCTGCGAAGTTGAGATGCAGTTGAGTATTGCGTAGATTTTACAAGGAGCTAAGAGCTGCAGGGGAAGAGAAGTTTAGTGCTGCTTATGCTAAGTCAATTTGCATTGTTAATAGCATAACAGGTTGTGTACTTGTTTTTGATGCAGAAGGTTGTTGGTTCTACTCCCACAAGGGGTGGATGCTGCCGTACTGAAAAAGTTAAGATACTAACTATGAGCCTGTTATCAGTTTGCCATCCATTTCGTATTGCAATATTACTAGCTTATCATTTTTAATGTAATACAGGCAATTTATTCCTCAGGGGCATCAGACACTTTATTTTTTGATAAAACCATGAAATATAAAGGTGTTTGCTAGCAGCAACCTCTTCATTAGTTACAGCTTTATTTAATGTGGAATTATTTAGATTACTTTTTTACTTCAGAGATTGTGCATATTTACTGATAATGGTGGACTGTAGAATTGTGCATGTTTACTGATAATGGTGGACTGCAGAATTGTGCATATTTACTGATAATGGTGGTCTGTAGAATTGTGCATGTTTACAGATAATGGTGGACTGCAGAATTGTGCATATTTACTGATAATGATGGTCTGTAGAATTGTGCATATTTACTGATAATGGTGGACTTTAGAAGTTTGAGTAGACTTTTATGATGGAAATGTTCTGAACTGGGCAGTTTTGTCATTATGGGTGCATGCATTTTGTTTCATTGTTTACTGGAAAGATGTTCTGAATTGGGCAGTTTTGCCGCATTTTGTTTCATTGTTTACTGGAAAAATGTTCAAAACAATAGGACGGTGTATCAAAGAGCACATATATGTTTTATATGCAAGGGGCCTATGATTTGAAAACAGCCCAGAATTAATCTTTATCTGCCACTGGTAAAATGTATTTTCTTTGAATGTGGGTTTCAATGCTGTTTCAATGAATGTGAGTTTCAAGGGCAGAGAGGTTTTAATGCTAAGTTTGTTTAGCAGATGTCTTAATGTTTGTGCTGTAAAATGCAAAATAAAACTTTCAAATGAAGTCCAAATCATCATAGAAGTAAATCAGTATGCACATTAGTGTTTATGGTAAATGGAGTGAACTAGCCAAGTAATGGATCATTGGAATGGCTGCAGGGGGAGGCTCCATTCAACCATGATTTTGTGAGGGGGAAGGGCGGCAAACTTCAAGACAGCCCAGCTGAACTATACCTCCCAACTATCCAGATTTTCAAACAATGAATAGATTTTTTCTTATTATTTTTGGTTTGTTCCTCATAAAATTTCTGTTTTTTTGGCAAATCATTTAGGAATTAAGTCACTAAATAATGACACACTGAGTTTCAGAATTCATAACCTTCAGAAAAATGCATGCTAAAATAAGACCTGTTGTTCTATCAACTGTCTCAGTTTATACAAGAGCAATTTTTAGTACTGTTTATATTTTCCCCCAATATATTTGGCCTAGTCCAGATTTATTGCATTAACCGGTTAAGAGGTACATGCAAATAAATTGCTTTATAGAATTAGGCATAGCCAAACCTCTCAACTGTCCCTGATTTTGGCTCAAAATGTTGCTTTTCCCCCCTAATAATCCCTCCGCAAAATAGCAATTTTGGAAGAAAACATGGAGGGTTTACAATTAAGAAATAACTGTAATAATCAGAGTTATAGATTACTTTTATTTCAGAAATGCATGTAGATTCTTTTATTTTGTCAGCTGCTCAAGTTAGCAGTACTAATATTAAATTGTTCCTTCTTTGACATGTTCCCAGCTGTATTGTGTGGCTATTTTATATTTTACATCATATTTTTGGTCCATTTTTCATAAAATTGTGGGGGGGGGGTTGGCAAATTAGTGACAAATCATTAAAGACTGAAGTTAGAAAATAATGACAGACATTTGAGTTTCAGATTTCATACCCTTCAGAAAATTCATACTAATGCAAGACCTATTCTATTATCTTTCTAAGTTTATAAGAGCAATATTTAAAATTGTCCTTATTTTTGGGCCTTTGTCCAACTTATGTATAGCTTTGTTCAGATTTCTTGCTCTGAGGTTGAGAGGGATGACAAATGTGTCAGGGCCATCACAGTCAGACAGAGACATTTCAAATTGTGACATACTTGTTGCACCCCACTCCCCCATGTAGTGACTCTGGATGTGTTGAAGCAAGGCAAGGAGTAGCTATGCAGTGTAAATGTGCAGAGTATCCCCCCCATCCAAGGTAGACACAAGTACTAGACTGGCTTTTCATCTGTCCTTGATTTTTGCAGAATGGTCTGGTTTCTGTCATATTTTTTGTACTGTTGATTTATGCTTATTACTCAGTGCCTGTTGCTCTGTGTTTAAGTAGCAATACTTTAATGACCATCAGGTAAGCATGTAAGTAAGATGCAAGTAAGCTTTAATAAGCATACTGTTAAAGAATTGCCAACATTGAAAGCCTTTCTGTTGTTGCCATGTAGAGAATACTTAACTAGATAATGTATAGGTCTTGGGTACTGAAATGCATATGACAGTATTTGTAATAAAGGACAGGATTACATTTATTTTAAGAAGCTCATTACACTTGGAGACTTCCAGTCATCTCTGCAGGCTTTACCCGTAAACTAAACGGAATGCCAATCATGTGGTCCATAACCTATACAGTAATCCTTCTAAGCAATGTATATTGAGCTTATTTCTTGTTTGCTTTTCATTTTTTGCTTTGATCATGTTTTCCCCATTAAACAAGTAGAAAACATTTTTACAAGTGGGGGCATCAGAGATTTCTACTTTCAGCATGTTACTTGGTACTTTAATAAAGCTGAATATAAATTATAATTAGAACTGCAGTGTAAGAAGTGGTTTGAGTTGAGTGCTGTTTGTTTTTCTTATACTTGATTTTGACTGGCATTCCATTAATGTATTTAAAAAAGTAATTTATTTTTTAATGCCTCACAACATTTTTGTTTCCATCTAGATATTAAGTAAGCTGTCATGCAGCCAATGCATTGAAATATTTTTATTCTTCTACACCTCATTTTGTCTTGATTGGACTCTCATAATGACGGTTTTGCACCCAGGGCAGTGTATTTAGTTAGTTTTTGTGGTTTTGAGCATAGCTCCTCCCCTTTCTAGTTGGCTGCACCCCTTCCCATTGACCCCACCCATTCAGCTGTCTCCTGCAGCCCCCCTTTGATTTGAAGTCACCAGCCGCCACTGCCTATCAGTCACTTGAAGGGTGACTGGAAGCACTCGCCTCCACTTACTTAGTGACTCTAATGGCCACATTTACATGGGCATGAAACATTATATGCTAAAACAAGAGTAAACGTACATCAATAATAAATCAATACCTCTCCATTGTACCCATTTTTGCGGAATATTCCTCACCCAGAGTTGAAAATGCTCCTTTTTCTCGAAGTTCCACATGTAATGTCTGTCACACATTCCGTGTTCACAATTTAACTGATTTCAGTGGTAAACAGAACTGAAACATATTTCATTAAAAAAAACTATTCTGTAGGTAAAATATGAGATTTTAACCATCTTATGAGCTTTCTAGTTAAACAGGTTAGTGAGCCATCTTTTACCCATTCATTCCACATTGACAGGAGGCATTCCTCATTTGGAAATGGAAGGTTGAAAGCTATGAACCTGCCCCTAGAACATTTGATCACTCAAGCTGTGATGAAATGCAGGAGCACTGCTTTTGCCCAGCACTTGACAAACAAATGGATGCAATAATCAGGGTAAAAAGCATTCCATATTTCCTGCCAATACAGCAGATTATGGAATCTACAGCTGCATCTGTATTAATGGGAGGCTTTACTCAGCATAACCTACCCCCCACAATGCTACCAAACTTAGAGCAGGTTTCAAATGGGAAATGCACACGTAGCAGCAACACTCCCCATCATGGAAATGCCACTATCTTCACTCAACCACTCACTGTCACAAGATACAAAAACATGCAGACCACTCTCTTCCTGATCTCATTTACTTACCACTTCAACTCACTGCTACAATATGATAATCCTCCAGGAATACCTTAATGAATGTTTACAGTCCATACATCTTGGAGCAGAAGTCAAGCACCCGGGTGCTGTCACCCCCCCCCCCCATGGAAATTAATTTCACACAGGTAGCAACCGGAGCATCCCATCACTCAGTTGCAGTATCCAAAACCAAAATCTTCTAGTTACAAGTTTGCATTCACATGCATATCCTGAATGAACTGTAATCTGAAACTAAGTGTATGCTATTATTAAGGCGGCCTTACTTCTGAAATGCACCTCCTGATGAGGAACGTACCCCTGAGTCTTAAAGTTCACGTTCCTTGAGTTCTGCATGAGAGACTGACACCCATTCATCATTGGGAATTCCTAACTAATATCCCTGGATTCATCATTGGGAATTCCTAACTAATATCCGTGGTAAACAGATAAGCACGATACCTCTTCAAATGTTCTTTCAGCTTTTCCCAGTTAGGGGTCACCACAGCGGAACTCTGGTCTGCTAATGATTGGCAGTAGATTTTTTTACAGGTGCCAGCTCAACGTCCAACCTTCAGCGAAGGCACCGATACCTCTTCAAATGGTTACTCAAAAGTAAACCAGCCAATTTCAATCCTCCTCATAACTTCCCTAGTTGAAATGATCATAAGCTGTTCCTATGCATTCCTCTTAATGACCATTTGGTCCACCTGATGAGGCTAGTGCTCCCCACCTCTGAGAAAGTTGCAATGCCCAGGGGTTGCATGCTATCAACGATCCACCCCCCCCCTTTTCTTCAGCTGTCCTTTCTTCATCTGTTATATTATTTCTAATTTATTTATATTTATTTATTTTTTTACAAAACATGACAAACAACAAACATGTATTAGTGCTGTACTGCACATGCACATTGAGCAGCTGTTATTTGTGGGTGGCTCCAAGCCTGCGAAACTTGCTATCCAACACTCGCAGTCCAGCTGAGAACCCCCCTCCCTTTTTTTTCTTCCTGTGTGTTTGGCAAATGCTCAAAATAGGGACAGATCTACCAAGTCTTTCTGTTATAACTTAGAAAGTTACCCGAGCAACAGGATTTGTGTCAAAATGATCTAACCATGGTGTAATTTTTAAATATAAAACCAGCTTCCCCAACATAAATAACCCATTTAAAACCTAGCTCCATAAACTTGTGAAGTTGCTGGCATGCAGATTTGCAGTCTGAAACTCTGTTGTATGCCATCATTTAAGCATCAGATCCCTGTTGTGATTCCCCAGAGAATGACAGCTTTCATAAATAGACCAGAATATGCTTCACTCCAGCAAAATTCTGGGCCTCCACTGGAAACCACACCCATAGCTCCCATCCAATCAGGGACAATCCTTGACACAATCAAAATCAAGGACACTTTCAAAATCTTACTACCATTCACTTGCGGCCTTGACAAGAATAAGAGAATGGGAGTTAATGTACATGTTCTTAAGTAAATAAGTCTATAACCCCCATCACTATCATTATTTAGTAGGTGTATTTCACCCCTTTTTACAACCGCCATGAGTTTAAGGCAGGATTAAAAGGGACAGAACTAACCTTTTGACCCAGTCCGAGACATCCCTGAACTTGGGGACAGTTGCGAAGTATACATTTCCCCTTAAGCGACCCCTTTCAGTTCAATCATCAACTTTACACTGTTCAGTAGTTGAAGTAAAATAACTGCTGGTACCAATACTGTGCCTATACCTATCAACCCCTTAACCACAGAATCGGGCACAATCAGTGTTATGCTTCTTCCCCTTTTCCAGTCAGTACTTCTGGACAGATTAGAAGGGCCAGAATCATTTGAACCAAAGTCAGGGACAGCTAAGAGGTATGCCTGCTCAACATGATAATGTCAGTAGAGGTGAGGAAAAGGGGTGTGAAAGATTCCACAAACCCTTTGCTGGGGTAAGGAGTGAGCCATGGCAATTCAACTTTTTTGTCCCCCCCCCTATCATTTAGTTGCTGCCTAAGCTTCTTCTCCCCCACCCCCAGAAAGGCAGCATGATATACCCCAACCAGTAACCATGCATGCACCACCAACGGCCATTACTATGCAGGCATCTGACAGCCAGCAAACACACACACACACACACACACACACAACAATTTAGTCAAAACATCCAAACCACACCAAAAAGACAACACACTCCTCAAACAGAGAGATTCTGCTCCACACTCCCAAACTGTCACACCACAAATCCACAACATCTCAGACCATAAGGTTTAATCGATGCAATTTGAACTCCAAAAAGAAATGAGTTATTGCCAGCAATTGTAAATTCTTCAACAGGTGTAAAACAAGCTGTTAAACTGAATATTATGGCTAAATCAATCCCTCTTCAAAGTATGAGTTCACCATCCATTAAAATTGCCCCCCCCCCCCACGAGTGCTCATCTTACAATGGCATGAAAGTCAAATTAAGGTACTATGTGATGACTATCCTACTTCCAACAGACCAATATAGCAGAACATATATAAAATAAAATAAACTTTTGTTTGGAAACATCCACTAAATAAAAGATCTCAGAACAGCAAACCGGCAGTTGACTCCCAAACTATTTCTTTGTTGGCAACACTTCCTAGGAGAACCCCTGAAAGTCTTTACTCTGTCCACATCCTTTCACCAGGAGGCCGAGAACCATAGTTAGCATGGAGAAAGTTATCATATGCTACTACTAAAAGAATCCTGTTACCCTGCATCAAGCTCTTTATATTTAACTTTTTTTGTCCCCAAAAATCCCTTTAGCTGCCTGTGTTGAGATGCACCAATCGCACATGCACCTCATGGCTTGAAAACACTCCTGGCACCTTCCATACTGCATGCTAACACCTCTAGCATACCTGCAAATAATCCCAGCAACAACAAAAGCTCAATAACTCAAAACTTTCTCAACATCAGCAGTGTGTGCAGAAATCTGAGAGCAAAAACCCATCACTGTTTGCTAACATCACAGCAAAAGAATAAGAACACCAAAAGAAACACGTGCATCCAAATAATCGTTTGCATTCCAGAGGTCTATCTGCTCCTTCCCCCAAAATATTCACAGGAATAAGAAGAATGGTTAAAAAATACAGCAGAATTCCAACAATCTGCTCTAACCACACAAAGTCAAATCCATTGGAACTTACCATTTCCTAGACCGCTACCATCAATGGCAAAAAAAGGTGCTAAAGGCACCACCAAATAAAGAAAGCTCTCCACCAACTCACAGCTGAAACAAAAGTATCTCCGACCCAAATAGGGTAGCTTAAACAAAAATGAGGATAAGGATAGACAGTAAAACAACTCCTGACCACCATGTATTACCAGAAGAGGCCAACTGCGAAATAGAAGCTGTAAGTGTATCTGAGGAAGCCCACAAAAATATCCAGTTTTTCTATGTACATTATGAAATTCCTGACCCCCCCCACTACAATAAGAAACCATATGTTTGTAACTCAAAGAAGCACCCATACCTAGAGCACTGAAAAGGATACCTATAAAAAAAAAATTAGTAACTCAATTTCACCATATGTACCAAAATTAACCCAAGGCCTACCTGTCCCCAACTACCTACAGGTCTTTAAGGATGTAATCCTTGCAGTCACAAGTTCATGCCAAAATATGATTCCTTTCCCAGTTACTCTTGCATTAAACCCATTAAGCCTCTCCCTACACTTACCTCATTTCATCCCGATAATCCTACTTTCCCATTTAACACTTTCCTCTCCCAACTAGCTTCCTTCCCGTACCCTCTTAAATTCCCATTACTACTTCTACATAACCCCCACCCGAAGATATCCCTGGATAAATTGGTTTACCAAACATCATTTGTCTCACCAATCGTAACACTATAATGTGTGTTCCCAACATGATGCCAAGATTCACCTGTCAAGCTTCACTCTCGAGGTGAATTTCTTGGCATCCATATCTCGAACACATAATAAGCAGGTTATGATCAGCGATCCAATCAAATCCTCTGTTCTAGTAAAAATTTAATATTTTCAAAATCATAAAATGTATGTGTTTGGAGTGTAGCAATTCTACTGACAAAAAATTAATAGAGCTTGAGAAAAATACATATGATCTAAATTACCATTAATAGGCCATTTGATTGATTAGGTAAAGAAGGCTATTGAGAATGACATTATCATTAATAAAAATAAGAGAAGTAATACAGCAATCATTCCAACTAATGATGAGTGTAACATTGATATTTTAATTCAAGCTAAGTAAGGCCAGCCTTTGATTCTATTTAGCAGGTTATTTTTTGTACTTGAGAACAATAAAAACAAGCAATGTTAAATAAACAGATAATTTTCCATACATCAGAGGTGACATTTTGCAAGACAACAATCAAATTGAAGCTAATTTCTCAAAAAAGAGAAAAAAAAAGATAGTGTTGCCAATGATGTGAGCCTTGGCTCAGTATTTCTCAGAGATATGAATAACAAAGTAAGAAAAATACACCTTACAATCATGCTAGAAAGATCACTTTCTCATACAGAACTGTCAGTATTAAAACAGAACAAAAAAATATTCTCTGAGTGAGTATTGATGGTTTGAGTTGTTTTATGAATTTTCCTAATCAGCTTACAATTACATATAATGCATAATGTTAATATGCATGACTGCATTATTGCTTGCATAGTATCAAAAGACTGACCTACTGCAGGTTAGGAGATTTAGGTTAGAGAATGTATATGATGGCTATTGTACTTATAGTATGGTGTTACATCAGTGTGACTGAAAAATACAGTGAATATTGCAAGTATCTTGACTGAATTGACGTTTATAAGTGGACCATACCTATTTCCCAGAGGAGCACAAACAAGGATATGAATATATTAAGAAAGAAGAAACAAGGAGTCAAACAACCTACCCCAGGGACAGGGGGTAAACCTCACTGCTGTACAAACCTAGATATTGGGGGGGGGGGTGATAGAAGATGAATCACTCCAGCATGCAAATACAGATTTTATCTGTTGTGAGGATCAGAATCTGGTAAGCTCATCATAGAGGAGATGAACTCTGAACCTGAACCTCATCCAGTAAACACTTGACCAAGTGTAGAGGAATAGCTTGGTGGGTGTGGTAGACAACACAGAAAAACTGATTTTGTATTCCACTTCAAAACTGATGTTACTATTCAAACACAGAACTGATTAGAGCTATGAACATGTTCTCAGCCCATATAATAGGATCATAGGAAGGTTACTTGGTTATTGGCCCTGAATCCCTTATAAGCCTAGCCAAGAGTTTAGCCCATATTTAGACAAGTCAGCACCCAATGCCCCTGCATTCTCTCTCGCTCTCTTTCTAGTACTTGCAGGTATTGCATTACTGTAAGCAACATCCCTATCCATATAATGCTCAAGTCCACATTAGCCGCTCATTTCCAAATGCCCTCATTGGCTGCTCTGAATGCCTAATTGCTAGTCTGTTCTAGGTCATCTTGTCCACAGTTAGGGTTTTAACTGTATCTGCTACTGAGCTTACTGGAGGTCACATGATTTCCTTAGCAAATATTCCACTTTCAGGCATTATGATGTACTGCGCTGAAAACACCCTGGAGGTCTGCAACACCCTGCATGAGAAAAGAGGAAAAAATGCATCTTTGTGACAGCTTTCCAACTTTGATAATGGTAGGTTTTAGTGATTTGCCATGATTTCTTAGTCTGTTGAACTATGACTGATGTGTGGCAAATCATATATCTGAAAGCTCTGCTTTTTATAGTAAAATATAGTGCACTGGCCTAATTATAATGGGTAGCATCAGTCCACTTTTTTCCCATTTTCTACATTGTGTCGGGGTGTTGTGTTAACTGTCACCATCTCTCTTGATTCAATGCTGTTGTCTTGCCTGCTTTGAAACTCATGCCTGACTGTGGCAGATCTGGTCTCTCACAATCCATCCACCTTTTTTCTGGATACCCTCTTTTCCTGTTGCATTCTTCCTGTCTGTCTCAAATCTGCACTAGATTGTTTTCTGCACATGTGTCAGAACCACCATAATCTGTTCTCTTTCACATTTATTGCAATTGCAGCTACTTTAGCTTCTGCTCTTATGTCCTTATTTCTTTGTCTGTCCCACAGTGTGCATCCTACCACCAATCTCGGGCACTTTATTTCCTTCACCTCTCACTTCCTCATCTGCTCTGGCTTTACTGCTCAGATTTCTGTACTCTACAGTAGTACTGGTTGCACCACTGTTTTGTACATCTTACTTTTCAGCTTCTTTGGCATTATTCTGTCATACACTACACCTGCCAGGTTATACCAGTTGGCTGCAGCTCCTCTGATTCTAGCTTTGATATCTTCATTCAGACTTCTCTTCAACTCAGTCACCCCTCCCAGATGCATGAAGCTGTCAACCTGTTCCACTATCTTCCTTTCTCTCACAATTTTCAGCTTCTTCTGTTTTTACCCATTTGCTGCCATTACCACTGTCTTATCTGTACTTAGTTTCATCCAATGAGCCTTCAGTTTTGTATTCCATTCCCCTATCCTTTGCTAAAGTTCTTGCTCAGAGTCTGCCTGTAATGCCACATCATCTGCATACAGCAACTTTGCTGTTCTGTTCCCTCCAACCTTTTGCTAATGTAATGCATCATCAGTGTGAACAGCAGTGGGTGCAGATGCACACCTACTCCAACTGGGAACCCCTCTGTGAGAGCAAACGCTGTTCAGACTTGAGTCATTGGGTCATCATACATAGCCTGTACTAATCCAAACAATGTTTCTGGGACTTCAAACCACCACAGGACTGCCCAAATCAGCTTTATCAGGACCTTGTCATGTGCTACAATCTACATGTCTAGGAATTCCCAATTGGACTCTTTCCTCATCTCTAGCTTCTTCTCAACTATCTATCTCACTACAAACATTGGGTCAGTTGTGCTGCATCCTGTTCTGAATCCAAACAGCTCATCACCCATCTTACTTTCTGCTACTCTGCACTTTATCACCCTCTCCAGAACTTTCATGCAATATGACAGGAGTTTAATACCTCTGTACTGCCCACAATTATGAATATCTCCTTTGTTCTTGAACACTGGCAATAGCTTACTTATTCTGCAGTCATCTGGGATACAACTTTCTCTCTACATTGGAGACGTTTCTCTCCTATCTCACCCACCTTTACAATATCTACTGTGACCTCATCTGAGCCTGCTGATTTCCCGGACTTCATTTTCCTTGGTGCTGTTCTTATTTCTTCTGTGATAGGCTGTGTCTGGGGCAGTACAGCTTCTGTGGGGTTTTCTTCATCCAGAAGCTGCTTGAAGTATTTCTTCCATCTGCCTTTGATGTCCTGTGGATTGGTGAGCTGGTTGTTGCATCCGTTATGAAGGGTGTCTGACTATCTTCTTTATCCTTCTGTCTTTGCCTTGCAACATGATAGTTTCTTTGTGTCACTTTCTGGACTTTTGCACTCTTTCAGCTTTCCTTATGTAACTTATTTCCTGGCTCAGCCACATATCTGTTCTGTAGCCCTCACACATGCAGTTTTAAGGTGCTGCTGTTCTTCAACTCCACCTATTTCCTCCACCTCTTGGGGTGCTCGAGCCATGAATAATTCCTTGAACTGTTGTGTTTTCTCTCCAGTCAACTTCTGCATAGTCTCTGTTGACATTAGAGCCTTCTCTGACCGCTGCACGCAACTGATTCTGGTAACCACTGGTTTATGCTGTGGGCCGACTGTTTCATTGGGGATGACATTGCAACCATTGATTTTACTCTAATGCCCTTTCTTGACTGGGAGAAAGTCTACCTGACTTGCATGTTTGCCACTCTTGTATGTGATCTTGTCTTTCTGAACCATGTGTTGGCTACTATCAAGACCTTTGCCAGACATAAGTCTAGAATAGCCTCTCCTCCTTTGTTGCACCCATGTGGACAAACCCAGGCAGTCCTCATATTGCATTCCTTCTGTTCTGATATGTGTACTCAAGTCACCCATTGTCAACACCATTTCATGTTGGATTAATTTATCTAGTAGGCCCTGCAACTGCTGTCTGAATGCAGTCTTTTCCTCACTGTTACACTGCCATAACCTAGGGCTGGAGTCTGATTTCCATGAGTTTGTCTCTAATTCTGATGACATCCCTCACTGCCTTCTGAAGCCTCTCTCCTCATAATTCCCACACCATTTCTAGCCCGTTCTCCTCCTGAGAAGAAGACTCTGGATCTGTCTTTCCATCTTGGATACATAGGATGCCCAGCCTCCTTTGTACCATTGTCATCCATCTGATATCTCTTCTATTGCTGGTTATCTGTCTGATTTGTTGAGAAAAAAAAAAGGTCAAGGATAGTGGGGTCTCTGAGAGCAAAGTAAAGTGAGACAAAGATCTCTCTTCAGGTGCCTGTATGATACTGAACAGAGAAAAGGAATTCAGGCAGTCTCTCCTGGTATGTATGAATTTTATGGCCTGAAACTTTTTTTTTTTTTTTTTGTAGAATCTCTATACTTTGTGCTGTTCTTATATATGTCTAGTAAGATGCATGCTAAGTGTTGTGCTGTCTTCTATAATAATCTGACCAGGGCATGGTACAGAGGGAAATTAACGTCCTTGTTTTTTTTTTCCTTTATTAAAAAGTAGTTGGTCAATTTAAAAAAAAATAATTTAACTAGTCAAGGAGTGGCAATCAGATGAGATGAATTGTACTGAATAAAAAAATAACCATAGGGAAGCAAGATACAGCCGTGCATAAACTCCTCTGCACTTCTAAATTACACTGAATATAAAAGATCAATTAAGCCGTCAAAGTAATGGACCTTGGAACACCTTTGTGGAACAATAACGTCCTTAATTTTAGAAGAGATGCCTTTGGCAGTTGAGATATACAACTATTTCCTAGTCATGAATGTCACATGGTGATCAAAACAGAGGGTGCTATCAACCCAGGTATCTTGACCCCTAATCACTGTCTCACTAGATATTGGGGAATTTTCAGTGCAGTAGGTTGAAGCAATTCACTTTTCCCGAAGGGTATGAGACTACATTTCTTGGCATTTAATTTCTGCCCTTTTTTGTTGCACCAGCAGTTAATTCATTTTAATGGGCATTAGCATCTGTCTTAACAACTACACCCAGCTTACAGTCATCACCAAACTTGGTTAGCCAGAAATCCTTATTTTCAGCTTTTAAGATCAGACAAATTAAAAAATGGAGGAGGCCAAGCATTAAACTTTGAGGGACAACACTGATTACCTTTTACATAACTGAGATGTCATCTGACAATATGCATTCTGTTCTTCAAAAGTTTACTGCTTGTCTTACCATATAGTGATCTGTGTTTAGAACCATAAGCTTTTGGCCAGATGTAGATAGGTGGCATGGACAGTGTGATCACAGTCCATTACCTGCCAAACCTTTTCAAAGATGATTTTACCCTTTACAGAGCTGAATTATTGCTGGTTAAGGTTCATTAAATTTTTAATGGGGTTAATGAATTTGGTAGTTATATTCTCCATGAGTTTGCATATAACACTAAAGCTCTTATAGAGGGGCATCACCACTGCAATGTGCCAAGATTCACAGACATAGTTTGTAGTTAAGCTTTGTTTATACAAAAAGCATAACAAAAAAGAAAAAAATTGAGAAGTGGTTAGCAAGAGCACTATTTATTAGACAACATGGTGGTATATTGTTGGGACCCATAGATGAAGTGTTTTTGGCCATTGAAAGTACATGAAGAATATGTTATTTGCTGATGATTGGGGGGGGGGGGGTGAGAAAAAATCCATAATGATTGGAGTGGGGATGACCTTCTTCAAGAAAAATTGGAAAAAAAAATTGTTTGCAGCGTTTTCCAAATTAAAAGCACCATAATGGAAAACTTCAGAGCAACAGTGTGAAATATTTCATAGTTTTCTAATGCACCTGAAGAAGAAATTTCAGTTATTTGCCGCAATATATAATGTAAGTTATTAGGATTTCCTTATTTTAATCTCTGCCTGCAGTTTCTTAGTGGATTTATTTTATATTTTCTTCAAGCTGAGGGGTTCTGACCTTATATGGTAATGTGAGCAGTTTCTTCCTTTTGTTAAAGTAAAGATTTATATCTACTGGCCACTAGGATGGTTTGTTGCGAATTTGACTGTATCTGGTTCTAGTAGTCACTGCCTTATCAAAAGGGGTGTATTATAGGTAACTGCATATCCTGGGTCCTCTGTGGAATATACATGGATACATTTAAAGATTTTATAGAATTACAGGTTCATAGGAGATTACTAGGCAAATGGCTTAATATAACCCAATTTTATCCAATATATGGCCCTAGAGGCTGCAGTGTGGCATGCACTTGTGCCTATGCATTGAATATTTCACAGATTGGCCCTGTCCATAAGAGACATAGTCAACCCCCCCCCCCCCCAGATGTGAATTTGTGATTTCCCATCCATTGAACCAAACTGCATTTTAGGATGGCCAGACAAGGGCTCTGAAATCTGTTCCAAAGAAGGGGCAATCTCTGAGATTTGTATCCATCTCTCCAGCATGTTTTGTTTGAATAGCTAAGTTCAGATCCCTAGATTGGGTGATCGTTGTGCTGCTTGACTTGCGGATGTGTAGCAGCTCCATCAGGGTTGGATTTGTTAGTGCCTTGTAGGTCAGGCATAGGTCATCCCTTAATAGGTGGTAGATGACAGAGTAAAGGGATAGAGCTTTTAGTGCATCTGCATAGGACATGTTTACACCCTGTATTTTCTTTGTGAGGAGCCTCTGAAATCACTCCAGCTGCTGTAAGTACCTAGTCAAATACATGCCAAATGGTGCCTTGTACTCAATTTTTGGTCTAATGAGGGCCGAGTACAGTGGGACTATAATTTCCTTGGATCTGGATACTATACCTTTACTTATAAGCTGTGCCACATAGAAGGACTTCTCACTATTGTGAACATATGGAGATCAGATTTCAGGCTACTGTCTGTTTATCTAGCTCCCTCAGTGTTGAGTCTACTGTTAGGTATGTGCTATTGATGTAATTTAAGGGATATTTGATTTCCCAAAGGGTATGATCATGCATTTTTGGCATTTAGTTTTAGGTCATGGTTCTGGCACCAATCATTTGTCTGATCTAGAACCTCCTGAATAATATCTACATCAGTGAGGGATTCTGCAATCTCAAAAGTAACACCCAAATCTGCTCTGAACTGGTGGTCAGTAACACCACATACACAAATGTAGATATAGCCAACCTGCTGGCAGACTGGTTCACTTCACCTCCCTGCCCCCCCCCTTCAGTAAATCAGGACATCCCCAGAACCTGACCGTTCCCCTCATCACCACATAGCAGGTCTTTAATGCCCCCTTAACGGCAAAGAATACAGTCTAAATTTGACCTGACAACATGCCCGGCTCTATCCTACATGAACTCAGGCATGAGCTCTGAGCTCCATTAGACAACCCTATTCAACCAAAGCCTGAGCACTAGCATTATCCCAGCCAAATGGAGGGCAGCCACTGTCTTCCTTCTACACAAAGGTGGCGTGTCCACTGACCTATGCAATTATAGGCCCATCAACCTAACTAGCCTGATCTGTAAGCCCATGGAATGCATTATCATGGGCCTTATAAAGAAGGACATTGGCAACCTTAAAATGGTTGACCCAACACAGTTTGGTTTTGTCAAAGGGAGATCATGCCTGTTAAACTTAGTCAACTTCTTTAAAACAGTCATCAAAGCCATGGATGAGGGGAAGACTGTGCATACCAACTACCTTGACCTAGCCAAAGCCTTTGACACTATTTTCCACCCAGGCATACTAGATAAACTCTCCCAGCTAGGCATCAATCCATACGTTACCAGATGGGTAGCTAAATGGCTCAATGATGGAACTTACTCAGTCAAAATACGGGAAGCCACCTCTAGTAGTAGACCTGTAATGAGTGGTGTACTCCAACGATCGGTTTTGAGGCCTCTACTGTTTGGAATATACTTTTCTGAGGTGCAAGCCAAAAGCAGTGGTCTATGACTGCAAGCTGGGTGCTGTCGTAAATTCCCCTAGTGATGTGAACATTATCCAAGAGGGGCTTACCCAAACTAATGACTGGTACCAGAAGCATGGCCTCAAACTGACTGTCAAGAAATGCATCATTATCCCTTTTGGGGAAAACTATATCTCCACTAATTATCACATTAATAGCAATGCACTAAGCACGCAATCAGTCATGAGGGACTTGGGCACCCAGGTTGATAGCAACCTGACTTTTGACCACCACGTTGCTTCTGTTGTATGGAAGGCTTTCTACATGAACCAATAAGTAAGGGTATTTCATCCAAGAACAAAGTCAGAACATCCCTGTACTCCTCCCTTATCAGACTCATTATAGAGTACAATGCCCCTTTCTGCATGTACCTTGCCAAGCACATGAAGCAGCTGGAGAGACCACAGAGGTTCCTGACCAGGAAAATCTAGGGTCTCAAACACCTATCCAATACAGATATGCTAAAAGCCATGTCCCTCCACTCAGTCTCATACAGACTGCTCAGAGGTGACCTGTGTATGGCGTACAAGGCCATCGCAGACCCAGCCTTGATGAAGTTGCTTCATATCCGCAAGTCAAATTTACACTTGCACAACCCGCACACAAGGCCTCAACCTGGTCTGTGACACTAAAAGAACTTGTTGGAGGGATAGATTTGTGTCCCAAAGACTTCCCCATCTGTGGAATAGACTACCTTTCCATGTCAAGCAGAATACCTCTCTAGTCATCTTTGAGGAACCCGGACAACTGGATAGGAAACAGAAAATACACCCCTGGGACCCTACTTGTGTACCTGCTGGATAGGGGAAACAGGTGCTCACTTTGTGGGAATGTGGTTGAAATTCTTGGCTAAGCTTATAAGGACCTCCAGGCCAATAGCCTAGTATCATCCTGTGAACCTATGATTTAGCAGTTGCACCCTGCTTGCAGGCATTGGAAAACTTTGTCATCTAGATGCCTTCCACATTAGTCTCGACTTCAGAGAAGTATATTCCTAACAGGAGTGGTCCCAGTACTGAGTCCTGTGGCACACCACTAGTAACTGGCCTCTTGCTGGATATGGATTCACCCACTTTAACCACGTGTCCTGTCTGTCAGCCAATTGTTTATCTATTTGGTGATGTAGGGATTTATGCCCAGTTTTGTGAGTTTACTTATAATACCTGAGTGGGGACTTGTATCAAATGCCTTGGCCAGATTGAGGTATGTACTGTTTTACCTTCACCTTCATCCATGGCATTAGTGATTTTCTCAAAGAAATCCATCAGATTCAGTAGGCGTGACCTGCCCTGTGACAATGCCGAATTTTGTTGGGTCCAGTGTCGTTTATCAGGTCCATGATTATTCCTTCCATATCTTTTTATATAAGACTAGTCAAACTTCTGCATCTGTAATTTCTCAGGTCAGTAGATAGTCCCACTTTATGCAGAGGAATGACTGTTGCTGTCCTCCACTCTGTTGCAACAAAGCCAGTCTGGACTATACGGTTAAATAGAGATCCTAAAGGGCCCGATAAGTCCTAATTTATGCTGTTTAAGAGGCACCCTGGTATATTGTTACATCCCACTGAAGCTGTGTTTCTAGCTTTAGAGAGTGCAGTGGCAACCTGTTCTTTGGTTATAATTGGCGGTGGAGTTGTGGAGGGCATTTATTGAGGGAGAACTGGGGTTGATGGGGAGGTGAAATTTGAGCTGAATTTGTCAGCCAAGCAGATTTGCTATATCTTCTGGCTGAGTATAGGTGAGGCCATCTACAACTAATTCCGCACATTGTTGGTTGTTGCCATTAAGATTGCCAACACAACTGAAAAATGCTATATGCTTATCCTTTGTTTTGGAAGCTATTTTTACCTCAGAATCTGTTTTCAGAGACTTGACTAGTTCCCTTATTCACTTGTTTAGACTAATGATGGACTTTTTGCTCTGTTGTGCACATTTCCTCTTGCTTCTCAACAGGATTTTCTTTCTTTTGTTGTACAACCTATTAAAATCAGCGGTCCACCAGTGTGGCTTGTTTTTGCAGTTTGACCTGGGTTTATTTCAGTCTGGTACTGCTGTTTCTATGCAGTTGTTTATATGGTCACACAGGGTTACTGTGTTTTCTGGATTTGGGGAAACTTGGAACTAGCTATGTTGATCCTTAATAATGGGTAATTTACCTTAGAGAAGCTCTTAAAGTTTTTGGGGTTAGGTGGGCAATTAGTTTTACCATTATTTTGAGGGAGACCACTTTGTGATCTGATCTTATCAGTGAAGGCTTCATACTAGGAGTGGTGCAACACTCTCCCATATTACTGGGGGCCATATCTAGGAGATTTGTGTCCCTAGTGGGACTGAAAACTAGTTGCTCCAGGGTATTTGAATTTACAAAGTCAAGAAATCTTTGGGCCTGCATGTTAGTGGTCATATATATACCTCTCAATTAATGGAGGAGTATTTAAAATCACCCATGCGTATGGTATCAGTCTTGATTTTGAGTGATTCTAGTAACTTCAGGTATGATGTACAAGTTTCCTGGTTCATGGTGGGAGACCTGAAGCTAGCAAGATTATGGTAATGGATTTTTCCCCTTTGTTGTACATGGAGTAGCTTAAGCATGTCATATTGTTTGACCGGCCTTGAGGAATGCTTATCCTTTATGTAGCTATATACACCTTCACCTTTTGCTCTTTCATGTTCAGAGGGCGGTCTGAATGTACGAAAGTCTTTATAGGCATGCACTGCCTAAGTGCTTTCCTTGGCTTTGAACTATGTTTCAGTAACTGCACAGATGTCAGCATTCCCCAGGGTGAGGACAGCTTCCAGCAAGGAGTGCATTTTCTTGTAGAGACTCCTAGCATTGAGCATTAACACCTTTAGCTTGTCCACAGTAGCTTTTGTAATATTGAAAGGTTTGTCTGTTTGGCAATGCCTAAAAAAGTCACTATAGAGATGTATAATGTTTTGGCTAATATCTGAAAGCCTACAGGTGATTGGTGAAGACCATCCCTGGCAAAGCAGTATGGTCTGTCAACAATGTCCTCCCAGGCTGACAAGTATTGGACCCCTTTGGAATGACACGAGTAGCTAAGCCAATTGTTAAAGTCAATCATATTCTGCTGGTTTGTGGTATCATCTTTGGAGATGGTAGAATGCTGCTCAATGCTAAGCTCATACCTGCCTGTGACACACATTCTAAGAGCTCAGTCGTGTCTCACTTCATATACTCCAAGGGGGTGTGTGTCAGGTCATTCTTGCCCACATGGACTATGACTGAGCCATACTGATACTTAGGGGTATGTGACCTAAATAATTGAATAATCAGGTGAATTTTAGCCCCTGATAGGCAAGTAACTGTGACCTTCCCCTTATCTGGCCTATTAAGAGGGATACCAGTGTGTCTCACAATGGAATCTCCTATGACCAGAAAATTGGTATGTGGAGTATTTCACCTTATGGGCTTAGTAGATGAGACTCAGTGAAATGTGTCTTTATGTGTTGTGATGGTAATTGTCTTGTTTGTGTGCATGTGGAGTTTCTGAACATTGTGCCTGAGTGGACGTTGAGGTTTAGGAAAGTTACATGTGAGTACCTCGGCATATGTGGGTCTAAGTGTGTAGACCCTTGTGGGTGCGGTGAGCAATGTGTGTCTTTCACTGACAACCTGTTTGTTGCTGTTTGATTCTGTATATGAGAGTCTAGCATCTGGTGCCAATGTGTAACTATATCTCTCACATGCTGTATTTGTCTAAGTGGTTGTTGGTGTTCATAAGGCAATTTTTACATTGCCTTGGGATGCCCATGTCCACCAAGCTGGATGCAGAGACAGCAGGAAAGTGCCCATCCAGGGTTGCAGGTCCTAATGTGTACTTGAAAGGAGTGGAGTGGTGGGTGTTTGTAACCAGAAAAGGGAAGGGTGCTTGCTTGGTGTAATCTGCAGCCAACCTGACCAGTGATGCTGCACAGTGCCAAATCAGATGGTCTCTGACCAGCAGTAGTCCTGGATACTATAATAAGGTAAATAACACAGTATAATGAAAATAAGCAATGTTTCCAGATGTTTGCATCTGTACAGGGCAGTGGCACCGTGAACAGCTCTGTGCATATGTGCCAGATTTATACCAGCACTGCAAATACAGAAAACTGACTGTTGAGTTCTCTGGCCAATAAAACAACTACATGTAGAGCCCTTTTGTGTGCTTTCCAACTTAGATAGACCAGGTAAACATCTACTGCTTCTAAATCAATAATGAAAAACACTAAATGCAACCACCATAAACCAGAAAAAACACCAAAAATCAGAAACGAAGGAAGTCAAGCAATAGGATGAAAAAGATTTTCCATTTAATAATACATCCGTCCTGGTACCTCGGCAATTCACCTTCAGTGGAACAATTAATCATACAAGAACATTTTATTTTTATATCCACATCTATTATATCATTAGCCCTTAATTGGCCTTTTGAAATACAAAGTAAATGCAGTTTGCAGTTAACCAACATACTCAATTGTAATAAATACAAAATACAGAGTGCAAAATACAAAATACTAAATGCTGAACTAGATAGAAACATAAGCATATCATATATAAATAGATGCATACTAACATATAAATGCATAAATATACTTAGTCAAAATTACTTGATTAAATACTACATCTGATACTCATACTATAATGCCACTATCCAAATTCATTCCCCTTGGATATAATGTATGGTAACCAAAAATCATTCTGTGTTCTAACCTACTTAGTTCATTCTTAAAATTGCCTACACAAAAATGTGGTCTCGCCAGTACACTGAAAGTAAACCCATCAGTGTTACCATTGTGTATTTTAACATAATGGGAAGCCACAGGACTGTCCATATTACCCCTTCTGATGTCCCCTAAGTGCTCCAAAATACGAACCTTAACCTTCCTAGTAGTTTGTCCTATATACCATAAAGGTGTTGCACAATCACATCCTAAAATATATACAACCCCAGAAGGCAAACAATCAAATTTCTCAAAAGCTAAATACCTTTTACCGTTTATTTTCATTCCATGCAGGTTAACCTTATCACATACCGAACAACGGCCACAACGTTGCATACCAACATTCATATCAGTCGAATGTTCCAGCTTTCTATTTAATAATTCCTTCAAATTATTATATCTCCCATATGAAAAGGTAATATGCCTAGGAAACAAATATCCAATGTTAATGTCATCACAAATAACATGCCACAATTCTTTAAGAATATTTTCAACAACTCTTGAAAACTCTGAATATCTAGAGACAAAAAATATCTCTTCTTGTTCAGATGCCACCAACAACTTATCATAATGACCACCTCCCCTAAAACCTTTACCTCTACATAACCTATTCTTAATACCTGAAAGTATGGTCTTCTCATAACCTCTAGATGAAAGTCTTACAAAAACTTCATCAAGAACTTCATCTCATAAGTCAGGGTCTGAAGTATTCCTTAAAATTCTCTTAAATTCCCCTTCAGGAAAAGTCTTAATCAAATGTGGAGGATGCATGCTACTTGCATGCAAAAAATTATTAACCGCAGTTGTATTTATTACAATTGAGTATGTTGGTTAACTGCAAACTGCATTTACTTTGACTGTTTGTATTTCAAAAGGCCATTTAAGGGCTAATGATTTAATGATTAATTGATATAATAGATGTGGATATAAAAATAGGATGTTCTTGTATGATTAATTGTTCCATTGAAGGTGAATTGCCGAGGTACCAGGACGGATGTATTATTAAATGGAAAATCTTTTTCATCCTATTGCTTGACTTCCTTCGTTTCTGATTTTTGGTGTTTTTTCTGGTCTAAATCAATAATCCCAGTGTTCCAAATGTAAAAGCACAGTAAAAGTGTCTCCAGAGTGAAATGCTTCCATAAACAAACTTACAGTATTGTACTTTAAACAAGCTTATAAAAGTATGATTATTCAGTAAAAGCACTTCACGTTGTAGAAATGATCCAAGAGTCATTTGATTTTGCAGAATTTATAAGGGCACTAAAACAAGGTAAGGTGATTTAATAAACCCTCCAGCCAGTAAAACAACTACATGCAGGAATCTGTAGTGTATTTCACCAACCTACATAGACCATACTACTACCAGATGGATAATCCACTGTTCTCTTGATGTAAAAACACAGGAAAGAGCTTTAGAGTGTAAAAATACACTACTTTATCCAAAAGCTAGATAGATAATGAATTCAGATCGAGGAAATCAGTACAACAGACAATGTGCGGCAAAATGCATTTTTTTTTTTTCAAAATAAGCACAAGAAAAGGCAAATAACTAATTCAGGATATAAAAAGCAATGTAGAAAAGGAGGAGCTTATGAAGCTCAATTTACAGTAAGAGTGGGTTAAAAAGCATATCTATTAATAGGAGCAGCCTTAGGTCAACTGGTGCCCTAGGCAAAAGGGCACCACACCACCCAGTGCCCCCATCCTGGTCTACCTACACCAAATAAATACTGGAAAAGTGCCCCTACTAAAGCGGCGCCCTAGGCGGCCACTTAGTTGGCTTATGCCTAAGGCCGGCTATGGGAAAGTGGGTGGGAAAAGCAACCAGCAGGGAGTCAACAACACTGCTTGTAGCTTTTGCAGGCCTTGAGCCTTACAGCAACAAAGAGCCGGCAAGCAAAGGTTAGAATGTCAAGTAAAACAGTTGCAATGTTGTGTCTTTCGGCTTTTCCCGGTTAGGGGTCACCATAGTGGAACTCCAGTCCGCTAATGATTGGCAGTAGATTTTTATGTGCCGAGTTGCCGGCTCTGACACACACCCTTCAACGAAGGTATGCCCATTCATGCATGTCTCCACACAGAAGACGCTCTAGTTGAGAATCGAACAGGACAACGTCTTACTGTGAGGCGACAATGCTACCGCAGCACCACCACCGCACTTGAGTAAAACAGTTGCACGTTTTTATCTCAATGGTCTGATTAAGCTATGTTTTTGGTAGTGAAAACACTTACCATGTATAGTTCTTTTTTATTTTTATAAACAAAAAGGTTTTTTCGGGGGGGGGGGGGACGGTTGTTGTCCAGTGGTGGTTGAATTTTTTTTTTTCATTGCAAGTAAAACAGTTGCAATAAAAAAAAAAAGATTCAAACATCACTGGACGACAACCCCCCCCCCCAAAAAAAAAAACTTTTTGTTTATAAAAATAAAAAAACTATATACGGTAAATGTTTTCACTACCAAAAACATAGCTTCATCAGACCATTGAGATAAAAACTTCCTGAATTATTAAACTTAACTATCCAGTCAAGTGGAATAAATAGCAACAATACCCCTAAGTAGAAAATTACAAATTTCTAACACACCCTGTTAAATGTAACTAAACATCTCATAACCGTTATACAATTATTCATTAACAAAACTCTAACAAATATATACACATTACATATGCATAAAATAAGAACTCCAAAATATAAAGGCTATTATCAAATTTAATATCAGTGAAAAAAGCCACAGGCTTTTCAGTACAGGTTTAATAGACACTTTCCCATTCAATCTTGGGTAAGTGTCAGCTCGTAATGATACTATCCACCGTAATTCGGAACATTCAGTTCTATTTGTTAAATCTCCACCCCCCCCCCCCGAGATGTTCCTTCATAATCTCTAAAACTATAAACTTAAATGTATAACTAGAACCATTAATCACTGCATGTTTAGCTAGTGTACTGCGTTCATCTGAATTCCTAATATAGCCAATGTGTTCCAGAATCCTCTCTTTTAAGACTAGATTGGTCTTACCTGTATAATAAGCTTCATATGAAAGACACTGAGCATAGTAAATAACATGTTTGGTTTTAAAGTCTGCGTAGAAGTTAAACTCAATTCCACACTGAGTAATTGGGCATGACTGCACATAGTTTATGCAACAAAATGTTACAGTTATGAGCAAGTATTATAAACTGGATTTCATGAGGAAAAGATTTAGGAAAGGGGGATGGGTGCAATCTTCACTGTGTAGGGAAGACACTGGTGCATTTCCATATAACTCTTAAAATGTCAGCCTTTTATTAGAGTGAACAGCTTTCATATTAATTACATTTATTTGTTTAGAGAGCTGACTCAACATTCATTATTCTTTTGAAGCAGTACTACTACATTAGGCAAAACATATTTCTTTATCACCACTTGTAATGTCAGCCTTTTTTACCATGCCAGTTCATGAAACTAGATAGAAGACCATATATAAGTTGAATTCCATATTTAAAGGGTTCAAAAGGTTGTTGGAGTTTAGTATTGAGAGAGAAAGAACAAATAAATGTCATTAAACAGTGAACCATTTTACAGATATTTATTTCATAAGCCTAATTCTAGCAGTAACATTTCCTTCTTTGCTGGACTAATGGCAACGGCTAGTTAGTCTTGTACTTGTGTTATATTATTATAGTGCCAACACTCTGGATAACAGACCCAGATCAGTCACGTGACCAATGGTGAAAAGAAACCATCCTCTAGCAGACTGCGTTCATCTCTCTCAAAGGGGTGACATTCAGCAGCACACACCAAGTTTCTAGCATTGCTGGTTAAGTGAATGTACATGTCTGAAGTACATCAGTTCTTAAGGAAGGTAGGAAATGTACACTTCTTATTAGCTAGAATCGGCAGTCATTCCATGGGTAGAGAACACTGAAAGCTTGGTGACTAAAGCAGCCTTACCTACAAACAAATTGAATGTTTCACTCTTGCTTACAATAACCTACTATCAGTTTCTTAGCACAGTTAGCCATTGTAGTCTGACAATAGATTTCAATGACGTGATCCCACAGTCTAACACTGGACTGTTAAAGTCCAACAACTACTGGTACTCTTCTAGTTGGACAAGAACTTCACTTGTTTTTTCATTAAAGCTTGCCCACAGAATGACCATAATGAACCAAGTGGAATCATCATTCATCTAGTCTTCATGAGTTGGCAGTTAAGAGCAGAAGTCTAGTAATGAAGAAGCCAGAGTAAGCAAATATAGTGCATAAAATCCCAATTAAGAAAACAAACCTGATTTTATGTATATCTACACACACACACACACACACACACACACACACACACACACACACACACACACACTGTCATTGTTGAGTTTAAACAAGTCACACTACTAGATCAGAAAACTGACAGAAATTCCAGATGCTTCATTGCTTTATGAAATATGGCAAAAGTATAAGCTAGTTCAACTAAATGTGCAGATGGTTGAAAGAAAATAGGAGAAAAAAAACTAGAAACGCACTGAAAGAGGGAAACTTGAATTTGTAAACTATAACATGTTCTGATGTAGGAGGCTTTCATAATGAATACTACATGTTCAAATCGTCTTTGTAAACTTATTTTTCTTCAAGATGCTCCACTGCAGATAATATATTCTTTTTGTGTATTAACATGCAGAATGCCTGCCAAGTGAATATAGAGTCAGGTCATTTTTCCATTGATTTAGAAACCATCCCTCTAGTTTACCACATGCAGAGATAAAATACGAGTTACTTACACAAAGGCCATGTTAACAAAACATCCATTATTAGTGTTTCAAAAATTAAATAAAACATCTAAGAATCTGCTTTTGAACACTTTCAGCTGTAGATGATTCTTGACATTTTTATTTCAGATGTAGCAGTGATTTTGCTTTAAAAAGGGCCTTTTCTTTTCAAGTGCAATGAATATTTTATTAACTTATTTTTCTAACTTTGCCAGACACCTTAATAAATAATTCACTGATATAGTCTCATTAGTATTTGAAATGAAAATTTGCCTAACACACATGACAAATTTTAAACTTGATACATGAGTAAAAAACTTTTAGGCTTATAGGTGGCTGTCAACATATATAGTTCATTTATATAATACACCAAATAAAAGTCCTCATTTGATGTATAGACTAAACTAATGATTTTACAGTTTGCAGATTTCATAAATTACTATTACTGGGCTGCATTAATTTGTTGGGTATATAGTATCTATAATGGTTTCACGTGCAGTTTTCTAGTTAGTTTAGTCATTTTCTTGACAACTGATCACAAATAAACTACACTGAAATATCTTATTAAAATGTAGATATGTACCTGATATTAAATCAAATAGACTTTTGTCTGTTTGATTTGATGAGTGGCCGCTGTGGTGTAGCGGTTAGCATTGTCGGCTCTCAGCAAGATGTTTTCCTGTTCGAGGCTAGGCTGGGGTGCCTTTTGTGTGGAGTTTGCATGTCCTCACTGCATTCACATGAGCTTCCTCTAGGTGTTTCAGTTTCCTCCCACATTCCAAACACATGCAGTAGGTGGATTGGCTACTAAGCTGGCCATAGGTGAGTGTGTGTGGACTACTTCGGCAGGGCTAGCCACCCAGTGGCATAAAACTTGGCTCTAGATGATTGCCAGTGCAGAAGTGACACCCCGATCCCATGTGCAAAATGGAAAATGGGATTGAGGATGGATGGCTTGATCAAATCAAATAAACTAGAACACAGTGTTTTACAAACATTTGAATCAAGGGCAGTTTTTCATCAAATTCTATAAAGTAAAATTCAGTGAAAGTTCCCTTGTGATCTGTGGAAAGGATAAACTATGTTTAAGTGAACAAATGCATAAGTACTTGCCTCATACTCAAAGAAAATACATTCCTTATGACATTACTTTAAATATCAAATAAAATTATTGCTGCCCAGTGCTGGTAAAACAAGCAATTTTCAAATACCTTAAAGGTGGTATTGAGGAGAAGTCTTCAAGGTGGGGTTACTTGCCTGTGTGGTGTTGGGAATGTGGATTCTTCAAACTTTCAGTTTCTTAGGGGGTGGCATGTTGTAGCTCTCCATTGATACGTGTCAGCTCACCTTGTCTGTAGTTGAATCTGTGGCTCTTTATTCTAGGAGAAATTGTGGTCATCCAAACTGTCTTGAAGTTTTGAAAAGAGATACTCAATCTGTACTTTTGATTTCAAATGAGCTTTATTTGGCAGTCAAAAGCTGCTTAGAAGACTGAGTGTATATAGTGAGGTCAAGACTTTTTGTTGCTAAGAATGTGGGCAAAGCTTAAGGCTGTTACCTCTCATGATGTCATAGTGAGTGTGTATGGATGTGTTTTACATGCTCATGGTCCATCCATGATGTCCTGGTGGGTGTCAGCATGTGTAAGTGGGGGTGGGTTACATTGTTTAGGGTTCCATTTCTTTTTGTTTTTGTAAAATCTTTGTTCCCATATGCCTCTTAAAATTCTCTTTCACTGTCTTGTACACTAACTTTAAAATCTAATACTAAGTTCATATCTCCGTAACCAAGACGTCCCCCCCGTTCATCCACATGGTGTGCTGTCTCCTTGAAGTCTTGCGCTGATACTCAGGCTGACCCCCCACCTGCCATTATCAATTTAAAAGAATACCCTAACAGAGATCCTAAGCATGAACTACCTTGATGTGTCTTTTCTCAGCCTCATAGTCCTTGAAGCCTTTTGCTGACCCCCCCCCACCTGCAATTATCAGTTTAAAAGAATACCCTTACAGATCTCCTAAGCTTGGACTTCCTTGACGTGTCTTCTCAAAGCATCACAGTGAAGGTACTATGCTGTAAAACAAACTGCTAAGAATTCTGCCTGGTAAAAGCGATACTAGCTGAGGTCTCGATCCACATGCAACTCTGACTTGTGTAAAACTGCATACTAGCCCTACTGAATATAAAACATGCTTTTCTAACTGTTCAATTAGTTCTCAGAGTAGTACATGGTTTGCATTTTGTAGCCCTATTAATTTTTTTCAGCATTTTAAAGTATTTACAGCTTAACGCTGTTCCTTTTACCTTAAATGTACAGTAGTAGCCAATTTCACAGCAATGCTAACTTGCCGGTTTCAGTGTAAATGGTTTCTAGGAATACTGCTATTGTAGAACGCTAGAAAGCTACAATAGCTATTTATTAACTGAATGCAACTAGGCACAAAATGCTGTAATAATACAAGACTGCAGTTTAGCCCTGTAAATAGTGTAACAGCAGTTGAAGTTAAACAGTTAAACACTGCTTTTTCAGCATTACTGTACTGCAAATGCTGGTCTCATGGCAACACTGATTTACCAGGGTTTATAAAGTGAATGTTGAATAACCGTTACAACCACTTGAAGGGGATATTGCATGGGATTATCCTGGTGTTTTAGCAGACTGATAAGCTTATTGTGGAGTTTATAACTGAGTTAATGTGATAAAACTGCACTGCTTCCTGCACTCTCACTCAACTCCTCACCTGCACTCTACCCCTCCAGCATTCTCTCCATTTTTTCAAGACCTTAACCAAACAGTCATAACTTTTTTCTTCTCTCTTTTCTTTTTTCAGCCTTGAAGCCTGGTGCTGACCCCCCCCCCCCCCCCCTAACAGAACTGCTAAGCTTGGGCTACCTTGATGTGTCTTCCCTCAGCCTCACAGTGTAGGTGATAGCCTACAGTTTCTCTGATAGATTTTATAATTAATATCAAGTGTGTTTACTCAGTCAAATTGTAAGAGGGCCAGCACAACCGCGGACCTACCCCGAGGCCGTCCACCGGATTCCTATCTTGCATTCCTTAGTTTTAAACTAGATTAATTTATTTGAAGTTCCTCACCTATACCACTAGATGGCAGTAGAACATAGGTCATAATTTCTCTCTTTCTTACATGCTAAGCACAGCTGTAAGATCCAATTCCACTAGTTAAACCAAATCTAGCTACCCCAGTTCAAGCATTATATCAAAGTAGTCTCTCCCACGTACAAGAAATAGGAAAGAAAACCTAAAGAAATAAAGGTAGTAAGCTGGCTTTGTACTACTATAAATTTTCCACCAAAGAACTAAACATAGAACGTTGGCTTGTGTATTATAATAATAATTTTCCACTAAAGAAATAGAAGTAGAAGGACAGCATTTGTATTATTTTAGACATAAGTTTTCCACAGAGGTTGGAACTTGCCTACTAAAAGCTTTTTTAGTGCACAACCTCACTGTATAACTGATTGGTTCTTGCTAGATGCTCCACTCCGTGGCTCTACCCGCTCCGTTCGCTGTCCAGGCCCACTCCACTCCCCTACCCTGCCCCATATCCCTCCCACCCCCAACACCTCTACATTTATACCCACTAAACCACACCCACAACCAAAGCACCCTATCACACCTTACCCCACACATACTACCACACCCCTAGCAACTTAGAACCCCCCCACTTTTAACTACCACATACTTACAAACCATCATTTTCCTCCCTGCACCCTACCATATCGCCATCCATTACTAAAAAAAAATGAAAATCATCTTAGGTTGTCTCCTCCTCACCCTCACAATACTAACTAACCTTGCATCTAATAATCCCACCACCTCACTACAAAACACAAAGTACCATATAACACACATCTACATTACCCCAAACACGCACATAACTTACCCATTACTGCTACACTATTTAGAGAGCTCAATGCCACACATATATAAAATCCAATTAACAACAACATATACTACAAAACTAACAGATTTATACCACACAAACACAACACATAGAATGAAACACAATATATTATTAACTACAAAAAAACTTCTCATATCAAGTGACATACACCCATACCCAGGCTCAGGCAATACCCTACTCCCACCTAAACAAAAATCAGACCTACTAATCATTAACATCAATACCAGGAGTATAACTAACAAACTCACTGATATACATGCATTTATAACCCACTACTCCCCAGACATAGTAACCATGACTGAAACATGGTTAAAACCCAACATCCAGAATGAAGAAATTCTCCCACCAGGGTATAACATACTAAGTCAGGATAGAACAGGCAGGAAGGGAGGTGGAGTCATCATATTTAAAAATATACTCAACATAAAACCCCTAGAAAGTCCTATACCCTAATTTCAAAATGCTGAAACCTTAATCTCAACTCTGTTCATAAATGACACCAAAACAAAAATAATATTATTTGCTGTTACATCCCCCCAGGCAACAACTCTCCCACCATAGAAGAGATCATACAATAGATCTCAAATAAACCACCCCACGAAACCATTCTTTTAGGGGATCTAAACACAGACTGGTTAGCTTGCAACTCCAACAACTCCACAAATCATATCAATCTCTATAGCTTTACCCAGCTCATCCATGACGCCACTTGAGTAGACAAAAAAATTCCCCAATCAATCTTAGACTGGACACTTAACTGCCCAAAACAAAAATATCACACCAGATGTCTACCAGTGACCACCTCCCCACATTCCTTCTACGCAAACGCACCATTCTTTCCAAACCTATAACCTATACACAAGTTAGAGATGACAGTAAACTGAATATACAAGATCTTAACCACATCCTAAAACACTGTAAATGGGACCCACTACTAACATTAGGTTTAGACCAAGCCATTGACTACTTTAACAACACTTTCATTACTGTCCTAAATTCAATTCCACCCGTTAGAAAAATCAAAGTTAAGACAAACTATGCACCTTGGCTAAGCAGGGGCACAAGAGCCATACTAAAAGCTAGAGATAAGTCTTGGAAAGCATGAAAAAGAGAGAACACAAACTTATCCAAACAAAATTACCAAAAACTAAGAAATAAAAAAAAAAAAAAAAAAAAAAACTTGATAAACAAAACTACTTCCTTAATATCCAAAACAAACACACAAGCGATCCCCAAATGTTCTGGCATGCCATCAACTCCCTACTTAAGCCAGGTAAAAGATCCACTCCAACTCCAACCACTGATAACACTAAAGATATTGCTTCCCAGTTTAACCACCCTTACACTGAAACCATCCTATCCTTATCTACTCAACTCTGCAAAATCGACCACTCGCACACCCCAAACCAACCTCTTAATAATATCCCCTCCTTTACCCTCTCACCTATCCCTACAACTACTATTAAAAAACTGCTACAGAAAGTTAAACCTACCACCCTTGCAGCAGACAACTTACTAGACAATTTCTTAAAAATACCAGCGGGCTCCCTATCTTACCCTGTTTTCATCCTTATTAACCGCTCCATTCAGGAATCCTATATCCCAAAGCTATGGAAAGTATCATATACCATCCCTCTTCATAAAGGCAGCAACCCTTATGATTTCTCTAACTACCGTCCCATAGCCATCCTACACCCCTTATCTAAAATACTTGAAAGGTGCATTCACCCTCATGTTATGCAGTTCCTGAACTCTAACAATCTCCTCTCTCCCACACAACACAGCTTCTGGTAACACCATAGCACTATTACCACACTCCTCTCCTTTATAAATGCAGTTAGCCTACACAGAAATAACTTTCTATCAGCAATATTCTTAGACCTATCTAAGGCATTTGACATGGTGTCACACACCATACTACTAGACTCCATGGCCTCCCTGTCCTTTGCCACCTCCACCATACCCTAGTTTAAAAGCAACCTATCAGACAGACAACAATCTGTGTAATGGCTAACCAAGCTGTCTCCCCAACTTCCAACCACTATAGGAGTCTCACAAGGTTCAATATGGGGCCCACTTCTCTTCTCTATATTCACTAGCAACCTTCATACCT
Source organism: Protopterus annectens (assembly GCF_019279795.1). Taxonomy (NCBI): domain Eukaryota; kingdom Metazoa; phylum Chordata; order Ceratodontiformes; family Protopteridae; genus Protopterus; species Protopterus annectens. Next base: position 557,476,460 of record NC_056743.1, on the reverse strand, counting down.
CCACCCAACATGCCACACTCACACAATATGCAGATGACTCAACACTCATCTGCTCAGCACCATCACTCACTACCCTAAAAAAACTTACTCAGGAATACTTTACCTTCATAGAAAGCTGGATTACCCAGATCCAGCTCAGCCTCAATCCCGACAAGACCAAATTACTCATATTTATTCCCAACAAAACAAAACCCATCCATCAACCTTTTACAATCACATCCAAAAATGGTACTAACATCTCCCCCAGTGACCACGCCAAACTCCTTGGTGTAACAATTGATAATAAACTACTCTTCAATGTCCATATATCACAAACAATCAAAAAGGTCCACAAAAAATTGGGTACTCTATAAAGGCATAGAAAATTCCTATCTGATCAGGCACAAATTACACTAGCCCAAACACACCTACTGTCCACACTTATGTACGCCGCACCAATCCTTACCCACACAAGAAAACAGGACCTTGAACGACTTGAATCTTGCTACAATACAATTGCCAGATTTGCTAATAACTCCACCTTCAAAACCCATCTCTGTCAGGCTTTATGGGAGCTTAAATGGTTAGAACTCCCTCAACTATTTAACTATCACCAATTAATACTTACCTACAATGTCGTGAATTATCCTGACAAAACTCCACCCCTAAAACAACTCCTAAGCCAGTATATATCAAATTACCCCCTCCTATCATCTGAAAAATCTCTCCTCTGTATCTCTAAGGTCAGTAACTCTGCAGGGAAAGCTCTGTTCTCCCACAACATAGCTAGAAACTGGAACAACTTTCCCACTCCCCTGACCTCTGCTCCTTCAACTACACTATTTAAAAACTCTCTCAAAGCACACCTAATGAATTCTTGGCTATGCCCATGCATCACATAAAACCCCTACCTTGTAACAACAAACAACTAGCTACTATAGATGTCCCACTCACTAGGTTAAATAAGGAGAAAGTAACTGTCAGGTGCCAGGATCCACCACATAACGCACGCACTCAGGTCCCTCAACAACAGGTACAAATATGACTCTGTCATTGTACATGTGGGTATGAATAACCTGAGATGTACCTCCCTGGACTACATGAAAAAAGAGACATGGAGGAGCTCTCTGATTTTGCAGCCCAGACAGGTATGATCCTAGCCCTGAGCAGCCTCCTACCATCACCCAGAATGATACCACAGTACAAGCAGAAAATGATTGATTTCAACAATTGGCTAAGTTTCATTCTAAGGGGATCCAGTATCTGTCTGCCTAGGATGACATGATTGACAGGCCTAGATGCTTTGCCAGAGATGGCCTGCATCTGTCACCCCCTGGGCTTCTGGATACTGGCCAAGGCTCTTGCCACCCATATAGAGCCTTTTTTAGGTGGCGTTCCAAAGAACAAATTACCACTGTAACAGCTACAAACAAATGCAATCTGAGGGTCAAGCTGCCCAACTCTAGAAGTCTAAATCTCAAAATGCATTCGCTTGAAACACTCCTTAAAATGGAGAACATTGACATTTGTGCTGTAACAGAGACCTGGTTCAAGGCAGCAGATAGCATCCCTGCACTACCAGGCTACAACTCATTCCATACCTTTTAGCCCCAGAACTTGAACAGAAGCTTCAAATGCGGTGGTGTTTCTATATTCATAAAGGATGCTCACACCTCCAGACAGGTAGCCCAACATGATGCATCAGAGATACTTCAGTTGCAGCTAACATTGGGTAAGACAGCAATTCAAGTCGTAGCCTGCTATAGGTCCCCAACCATGACCCAAGACTCATACTCCACATTCCTAAGCACCCTGGAGAATTTTAGGGTCCAACCTAACACTCTCATATTGGGTGACTTCAACTACCCCTCCATTAACTGGGAAAATTACTCATGTACCAATATACTTGCCCAACGTTTCCTGGAATTCATTAATTCCAATGCCCTGGTCCAGTTCATTCTTACCCCCACTAGAGGTAGCAACATCCTTGACCTGGTCATTTCTAACATGGTTGACCTTTGCTCTGTACCAGTTGTCAACTCCTCCCTGGTTAGATCCGACCACAAACTAATCACCTTGGAAATCCACCAGCCCCCCCCCCCCCCCGCAAAGGTAACCACCATGAAAAAGTTTTCCAAAGCTGACTTTGGTCTCCTAAAAACAGAGGTGGCTAACTTTACAGCACCCATGCAATTGGAGAATAGTTGCATGGCTGCTGAATCATACACCAATGCCCTGTACGAACATGTACACAAATGCATGGATCTCACCATACCCAATAGAACCTAGACACTCTCCTCCCAAAAAAGGAAGCCAGTCTGGTGGTCTCCTGCCATAAACTCTACAACAGGAGGAAGAAACTGATGAGAAATAAGGTGAAGTCCCAAGGCTGGAAAAACTCCCTTATCAGCCTCAACAAAAAGGTGAGATCCTGCATCAAATCCTCTAAAGCTAGCTATGAAAACAGAATTGCAGCAGACAGCAAAGACAACCACAGGGCCTTCTATAGTTATGTAAAGAATCTCCGCGGCAATACCCAGATTTGCTCGGAGCTGTTGCACAATGGTACCTCCTATACCGAGCCAACAGATATTGACAATATATGGGCCGACAGGTTCAGTGCCAACTTTACCCCTCTCTCCCCCACCAAACGACCAATCACAATACCAGTAGATTGCCAGGCACCCAGTATTTCTGCTGCACAGGTTAAAACAGCACTGCCCAAGGCCAAGAATACAGCTTCTGTGGGACCTGACAATATCTCTGGCTGTGTTCTACATGAACTACAGAGTGAAATAGCACCTCACCTGTGTGCCCTGTTCAATCACAGCCTCACCTCAGGCTTTGTCCCTACCAAATGGTGCACTGCTACAGTCATCCCTCTCCACAAAGGAGGAGTGACTACAGACCCTGGGAACTAATGCCCCATTAGCCTGACAAGTCTGATATGCAAAGCTATTATGGACCTAATAAACAAAGATATAGGGAACCTTCAAACTCTGGATCCCACATAGTTTGGTTTTGTGAAGGGTAGATCATGCATGCTCAACCTGGTGGACGACTTTGAGTCAGCCACCAGAGATGAGGATGAAGGCAAGGTGGTTCATACAGCCTAGCTTGATCTGGCCAAGGCCTTTGATACCATTCCCCACTCAGAAATCATAGAAAAACTCACTAAGCTAGGCATCAACCCCTGTATCACTAGGTGGGTTGCAAAGTGGCTCACGGATAGTACCCACAGTTTGAAAGTAGCTGACTCCAAGTCAGACTGTTGACCAGTCATGAGTGGAGTCCCACAGGGTTCGGTCCTGGGTCCTCTCCTGTATGGTATCTACTTCTCTGAAGTTCAGGCCAATACGGAGGGACTGTGGCTGACAAAATTCGTAGACTATTGCAAGTTGGAAGCCATAATTAACTCCCCAAGTGATACTGACATCCTATAGAAAGGCCTCACTAAGACCGATAACTGGTGTCAGAACCATGGCTTTAAGCTCAATGCCAAAAAATGTCGTCATCCTCTTTGGGAAAAACCTGGTTCCCATGAATTACCACATTGGTGGTAGTCCACTGAGCACAGAAGGTGTCATAAGAGATTTGGGAACACAGGTTGACAGCAACCTCTCTTGACCACCGCATTGCCACTGTGGTCAGAAATTCTTTCTATGTGGCACATCTCATTACTAAGGGTTTTGCATCCAGGAAGAAAGATGTCATTGTCTCCCTCTACTCTTCCCTCATTAGGCCAATCATCAAGTACAATGCCAGATTTGGCATGCACCTCACTAGACACCTACAACAACTGAAGAGGCCACAAAAATCTTAGGCTTAAACACTTGTCCTATATTGACAGAATCAAAAAACTCCAACTATTCTCTGTCTCATATCACCTAATTAGAGGCAATCTCTGCTTGACTTACAAAGCCATGTCTGACCCAGCTGTGTTAGAAATGCTACATCTAAAGAAATCCCAATCCCTCCGCACTACATGCTCCAGAGACCTCAACCTCATTACCACAATCAACAGAACAAGCTGGAGAGACAGGTTTATAACCCACAGACTGCCCATGCTATAGAATAGACTTCCCATACATGTCAAATGGAATGTCTCACTGGCCCTCTTCAAGAGAAATCTTTGATGAGTGGATGGGAAATAGAAAATTCACCCCGGGGATCACTCCAGTGGCTCTACTTGACAGAGGCACTGGAAACTAAGGTCGGGTGGGATGATGCCAGGGTAAACCTATGGGCTAGGCTTGTAAAGGCTCCAGGGCCATTAGCCTAGTACACACATATGAACCAACATTTACAGATTTCTGTTGTTTTGCTACAAACTCGGGAATCTGTACTGCAATCCTCTAAATGTAATCTTGCATATGAGTTAATTAAGATTTGTTGTTGGTGTAAAAGTGCCTTACAGCTAATTTGTTTTATGTGCGACATGTACTATATATCTTTACTATTCGTGTTAATTGTAGGGAGCTTCTGTCCCCGGGCCTCCACCGTAAATGGACCTGTGTCCAGTCAGACTATCCTGGTAAACAAATGTAAAATAAAATAAAAAATAAATAAAAATAAATTATTTTGTTACATTTTATACTATCTGCAACATAAACAGGCATCCAAAAAATTGATTGACAGTAAAAAGGTATTTTGCTGTGTTGTGGTTCTCTGAGATTTGCAGCGCTTTTGTATAATACTTCATCACATCTGTCTAGTATTCTACCTGTTCTGTGCATGGCTTAGTATTTGTATGCAACTTTGTATCAGCTCATCAGTGCAAGCTGTATTCCAGCCCAATTCATCCATTTAGTTTACTCGTTTAAGTTTGAAGAATTTAATAGAGGCCATGGCCCGTCCTTAGCTGTGTTGGTGGGAAGTTTGGTTCAGTGTGTAACTTGTCAGGGGATTTTTTTATCCACAAATTTGTGCTGAAGGATAAAGTATGTTAGAGTTCCCTCATTTTTACCTGGGGAGATGCCTGGGGGAGTATATGGCTTTTTAGGAGGAAACCGTTTATAAATCAATATGTTAGCGAGCATTAGAATGTGGCAGAGGTAAAGTGCCTTATAGGCTCCAGATGGGGGTGGAAATGGCATGTTTGGAGCAGGACTGGTGGAGTCGCGGTTGAGTGTGTAATCAATCAACTTTAAAATATGTATTTTATTTTAATTTTGTTTGGCTCCATTATGTATGGCTACCTGGAGTTTCATTGAGTGCATCCATCCAGTTGTACAAGTCTTTGGTATTACCCTGGTTCAAGGGGTCAGACCTGGGATTTGTGAGAGTTGGTTGTTCATAAAATGCAACAGTGGATACTTAGCCCTCTGAGCTGCCCACCAAAAAATATCCCGGTCTAAAATATGTGCAGTTTAGGCTGCAAACCCCGTGATTGTGTTTGGATAACAAAATTAATCCACTGATCTCTATAATACATTTGTACAGGCATTGCATCCATGAACCAATGCACCAAGCACTCTTCCAAGGTCCAAAGCAGAGAATAGCGGTGAACACCTTACACACCTAGGGGCTAGGAAACAAGTATCTGAGCTTGGTCTGAGGCTAAAGCATAAATTGCTGTGTGAGTAAAAGAATGGTGTAGGGACACCATGGATGGAAGCAAAATGACTCGAAGCTGGACCAGGAGTGAATACCATTGCAAAGCAATGGGATCATAATTTGCCCCTAAGCTCAGCCTGGAGTCCAGCACTTGGAGGAGGGGGGGGGTCATCGGCCAGAGCATTTGCCATGTGGTCAGTGTGGAACCAAATTTACCACAATGGCATGTGCACATCCTCCACATTGGGCTGAATCAGAGACTGCCATAAGGGTGCTTCAAATAACATAAAATGGTGGGGCTACAGACATCGATCAGCCAGGGGGCTACCATTCCTGCAACAGTTGAATTGCATGGCAATCGGGTTACATACCATTACAAAGCATCTACACATTACAAGGATATATGAAATTTATACAACAAAGGCCAGTTTTAAGTTGAAGTTGCCAAAACATTTTGAGAGAGAGAGACTCAAGTCTCTCAGTTCTTGCCAACTGTTACTCTGTTTCCTTTAAAGGACAACAATGGGATTCTGTCATTAAATGCTCAACTTCCCTTTCCTTTTTCTCCCTATTTATTGTCTCTGCATTGAATAAACAACAATACAGCATTTAAAATATTTTAAGTCGACTGTTTCTGTCCACTAGAATGGTACCTTACTGTACTATGGTGGTTTCACTTTCAAAAAACGTTTATCCCATCCTTGCTGCAGACTCCAATTCAGTGATGTCATCAAGGCCACTGAATACAGGTAGTTTCCTGGCCAGTTGCCACCCCAAAGTGACATCACCATGACTGTCCTAAAAACCCACCCATGCTGTGATGTCACAGCTCCCTGGTCCTTCCTCTACCGATAAAGAAAGTAAAGGCTAGAACAAGGAAACAGTACATGAGTCAAATCTCCTGCTGTGAGCTTGTCAGTCACAGCAGGTAACAGCTCAAATTACCCCTAGCACTTTGACTGTTAGGGAAGTTAGGTGTGAAGGGGGATGGGAGATGAGTAAAGGTAGTGCAATTCAGGCTTCACAAAAATGCAGTTTAGCCATTCTAAAAAGAAATAGCAGTAGAAAGCACTTTGAAAGTCTGTTCTGTGGCATTTGTACCGTTTGTGTTTTAAGTAATCACTGAACGGCATGAAAGTGTTACTTAAAACTAATTGACTGAAAGACAGCAGTGTATGCATGTTAAAGCAATTCAGTGACAGGAGTTTTAGGAAGAAAGAAGCCTGTGTGATGTAACTTTTCTCAGATGAGCACTGCATTTTGGGATACCTAGAGGCAGACTAAACAAACAGAATTACTTCAATATACCAGACCCCATGTGGTCTGACTCAGAAATTACATATAGGAATATTTAAAAACCTGTAAATAGTCCCAGAGTGGTGTTAAAATATAGGAAACACCAAACCATGATGAAATATGTTTTTTTGAGCCTGTGGGTGCTGTTCTCCTTTAAGACAACAGAGTCTCTAACCACATCTTTAGTTTATTTCCCATTTCATATCCTTATAATTTCCAAAGCAGTCATTAAAGCTCACATGTACTGCATTTCTTTGACTCCTCTTATCAATTATGGCAGTGACCTCCTCATAGACTTTCATAAAAATTAAGAATTTAGAAAATAATTTACGGTATTACATTTATGAGTTCTTAATTTCTACAACCTAAGCTTAAAGGATCATGATTGCAACAAAGTTAAACTGTATAAATTCCATTTGGTTCTACTGTCTTCTAAGATATTCCTCGATATTCTGCATATAAAGTACCAAATTATAGTACTACGTAAATGCACAGAGTTAGTGAATGGTTATGCTCCAGCACAAAAATATTTCATGGGGGTGCATTATCTATCCTTTCTCTGCAGTTATGCAACTTTATTACTTTGATCTTCAAACAAAAGTGCTGAAATATTACTTAGTGATACAACAGAAAACGTTTCGCATTTTACCAGTCAGTGGTTGAATATTGCTACTGAGGGTTAATTTGTGAAAGACGGATTATTAAAAAAGTACTTCAGTAATTTAACTAGCTGATGGATCAGAGGTAAGTTATCTGTCCCCATTGCTGGTGACCTGACTTGATGAACACTGATCATTGCATAGCAGCTAATGGCCAGCTGTCCTCTCCTTTTGTGGTCTATGGCTGGGAAAGAGAACATACATTGTTTGACCTCTTTTGAAGACCAGGATTTTCACAGACCAACAGTAGGTAGGCTAGAGTGACACAGAATTCTTTGCCTGGTTGGGTGGAGGCATGCACCAAACATTCAGACAACATTGTACGTCATTCACTCTAGGTTAGAGATTCTGACTAGTTGTGTCAGTGTGAAGGATCCCATTACTATGTTTGCTAGTCCCCATTAGGGCCTTGTTCCCTAACCCTTGTGATTTGTACTGTAAGGCCAACTTCAAAAGTAAGCGGGTAGCCTGCCCATTAAAGGAATATGTACAGGACTGCTGGAAAAGAACTATAGATATTCCTGAGGAGAGCAGTGTAATGGTGCAGGGATAAGCTGGAGAGAATAGCAGTTTATCAGTTGGGGAACATGGAGAAAAAAATGTTTGAATATTCACTTCCATGTTCTGTCTTCTTCTGTCCAGTGTTCTGAATCATTATGAAACTTTGATATTTATTTATTTACTAGGTTGATCTGAAGGCATCCATTAAAGCTGTAGTCTGGGATATATACATAAATAAAAATTTAATTTGGGCCTAAATCATTTGAAGCTTTTAAGTTATGGACAGAAACTGAAAAGACATGATTCTTTATCTGACAACTGAACTATAAAGAAAACGGAAGAAAGAAGAGAATTAAATCATTCTCAGCTTGTGCACTCTGAAAAAAGGAATTCACATGTCATAATATTACATTCATAAAATGAATATAATTTCAAAACTGTCAGAGAAGAATACTCCTGTATAGTAAATAACTATTGTAGCAACACACATTTCTGAATTTCCAAGGACAGAGAGACTGATATGCTGTCTTCAACTGACATTTCAAAGCTAAAAAGATGTTCTGTTGCTACTTGACAACTTCAAAGTGAGCACAATCTGACTTTGATGTTGTGCAAAAGATCTTGAGGCCCTTTGGAGTGCTGGAAGGCACAACAGCATCCATTTTGTGAAGAGCAGTAATGGCCATTATCATCTCTACCTCTAGTTTCATTTGCATGGCTCCCAGCTGCATGTTTATACTTTCTGAAGGCATACTGTGCAGCTCAGATTTTCCAAAAATATGGGAAAAAGTATAGTCACTTTGTTGTGACAAGAAAACAAACCTTATATTGTGCTATGACAATTTAAATATAAAGAACACAACTTGTGGCAGCAACAGAAGTAATTTTGTTTTTAAACTGCTTCACATTTTGTCTTCTGCACAGGTATTCTCCCTAGGCACTAACTCAGTGATACAAATCTCTGTCATATGCAGCGATGTGACCTTCATGCCAATTTTATCAACTGCTAGTGTAGAATGCAAAACCATTACTTTCAGAAGACATTTAAATGCAATATGCATTTGCCATTTAGCAATGCACTGTCAGGAGTCAGAAAACGCTATGACTGTAAGCTCGCTGGCCTTTAGAGCATCTGAACACTTTTCCTAAGTGTACAGTCATGGATAAACAGTACTAGCATGAATAGGAAAGTAAATATGAAACAGCAACATGTTTCATGTGCATAGAGAGATGGTCCTTAATATACTGTACCTTTACGAAATGATATTTAGTGACAACAGAAGCATATGATCCCGTACAACCTTGCATCCTTTTGCTAATACTCAAGTTAGGTGCTTCCATGCTTAAAAAAAAATGAAAAAGGGCTGCACATGAAATAAGGTATAAATTCATAGCTTAGGGCATATGAATTTGAAAGCTGAGTATCATAGAAAACTGATTTCCTTCAATATTAAATACAAATATTAAAGTAAAGTGACAGTGACAACAGGAAAATTATAAATACTGAAACGGCCTACCTGCCAACTGGCATAGTGTATCAGGTATACTCTATGACAGAAGAATGCCAAAGAAGCTGAAAAGTAAGGTGTACAAGACTGGTGCGACCAGTACTACTGTATGGTACAGAAACCTGGGCAGTAAAAGCAGAACAGTTGAAGCTAGAGGTGATGGAAATGAAGTGCCTGAGAAAGGTGGTAGGATGCACACTGTGGGATAGACGAAAAAATGAGAACATAAGAGCAACAGCCAAAGTAGCTCCAATTGCAGAAAAGATCAAAGAGAACAGATTACGGTGGTTTGGGCACGTGCAGAAAAGCAGAAGACAATCTGGTGAGGAAGACTTGGGACAGACAGGAATAAGGTAAGAGGAAGCAAGGATGTCCAGCAAAGAAGTGGATGGATTGTGTGAAAGAAGATCTGTGACAGTCCGGCATGAGTGTTTAAGAAGGCAGTAGTGTGGCACTGAATTGAGAGAGGTGGTGACAGTTAACACAATACCCCGACACCATGTAGAAAAATGGGCTGCTGATGATGATAATGAAAAGGCCTACCTGAAACCTAGAAATCATATAAGTTCACAGGTAAGTACAAGGCTAGCTGCTCTTATGGGCCATTTTAAGCCTTGCCAGTTTCCCTTTTTACACTCAAAGTAACCTATCCCATTTGGTTATAGATTGGCCTTACTCATCCCATGGTCGACGATTATATGTTACCTCTAATAAGAATAACTGGGATAATACCATATATAATTTGAGGGGGCCCCATGTATTGGACAAAGCATTTAGAAGCTGCCTATGTCCATTAGTAGTACATAGGACAGTTCTGGGGTAAAATTTCTGTTTTCTATTCAGAGATTTAAGTTTAACTTGAAAATGGACAGGGTTGAAGTTTGTTTTATGTGGATGGGGAGTCTATTCCAAAGCAGTGGTATCCTCTGAAAACTACAGCAGTCTCTCCAAAGTATTCTGTTGATGCTGTAGAAGAGGTTTAGATCCCTTGACTGTGTATTTCTGATGCCATTTGACTTGCTGATGTGCAGTAAATCCATCAGTAATGGGCCAGATGGGACTGCAACACTTTCCCATGTTGCAGAGTACCAGTTCCAGTATATTCATTCCTGTGGTCAGTGTGTGCAGTCTCTGTTACAGGGTGTTTGTGCTGAAGTCCTGGAAGCATTATGCCTGTGAGTTTGAGGAAGTGTAAGTTTCTTACTCTGTAGGGGGGGTAGTTAGTCACCCATGAATAATGGTGTTTAGTTGGATGGTGAGCACCTATAGTAGGTTTAGTTAAGAGAAACTCTAGGGGAATAGATGGTGACCTGTAACATGCCATGATATGAGGGAACTTATCTATAGTAACTTGCACATGGATGAGCTCCATGGTGTCATCCTGTTTAACCAACCTAGAGGTACGTTTGTTGATCGAGACACCTCCACCTTTGGCCCCAGTCTGCACTGTTTTTGGTCTAAATGTATAGACGACTATGTAGCTTGCACTCCTGGAGTACTTTCTCTTACTTTAAACAAAGTTTCATGGCACAGATGTCTACACTCTCCAGCATGAGGAGGGCTTGAAGGGTGTAGAGTTTTTTGTTTAGGCACCAAGCACTGAGCAGTAACATGTTAAGGTTGCGTTGAAACTTTGTCACTGTTTATTTATTTTACATTTGTTGACCAGGATTGTCCGACTGGATACATGTCCATTTTTAGCAGAGGCCTGGAGAGAAAAGCTCCAGAAAAATAATAATAATAGTACAATAATATTCCAAGAGAGCAAAGGATTTAGAGGCATCATTTCAGTAGGTATAACACAGTAGGAATACACTGGAACATGCTAAAGTTTAACAGAGTGAGAAAAATAATACGAAATAGATCATTTCACAAATGTAAAGCACAATAGGAAAAATGTTGGTAGCCATGTCTTTTGGAATTAACTTAAAAAAACTGTAAGGGGATGGATAACATTTTAGTCTATCCAAAAGCCTAGGGTAGATATGTGCATCCCATCCTTGGCAAAGTAACATGGTCTATTGACCATATCCTCCTATGCTGACAGATACTGCATCACTCTGGAATGACACCAGAAACTAAGCCAATTATTAAACTCCATCAAAAATAATATATAAATAAATATATATAATCAATCATTTTAATTTCATACAGTGGCGTCATATTTGGTGAGGGTGGAATGCTATTTAGTGTAAGGCTTGCTACCGATCTGTGACATGTTTTCTGAGAGATCCATTGTGTCTCTTCTCATATAATCAAGTAAGACAAGCCTTGGGCCATTTACACTCACATGGACAATTATAGAATCATATTGATACCAGGGGGTGCAGCAACTTGACTGCATCCATGATATTACGCAACCTGCCTCCCGATATGCAGCTAAATGTTATCTTCTCCTTTTCCATCCTGGTGAGTGGGGCATCTGTGTGTTGTACAATGGAATCTCCAATGACTAGAGTATACGTATATGCTCGCATTATGGACTTTGCTCTTGGGGACCATTGGGTGGAGGCTAATGTGAGATGTTTGGTGTTGCTTTTCATCTGTGATTTAGTAATTGCTGAGGTGCAGTGTTGCTGTTAGGTGGCTTTGGAGATCTTTGTGATTTGTGTGTGTAATGAGTGGTGTATATGAGGGATTAAGTGCGGGTATTTCTGACAACCTCACTTGTATGCAAGATGTTTGTCTTTAAGGAACTTATGTATTTACATCTCTCACATACTGGTTGATTTTCCTTGATGAATTGCTGGTTGTCTGTGAACATTAGAGAATTGCTGTATTGCCTTAAGATGCCCAAATCTAACAAACTGGCCACAGAGACTTTTGGAAATTGCATATCTCTGATGTTTGATCATGTAATGGGGTGGACTATTTAGGATTAAGGATTAGGTTTTAACAGTGGTCTCCTAGGGTAGCTTCTGGGGTTAAGGGCAAGATGTTATATAGTGCTGTGATATGGTAATAATATTACACTTGCAAGCAAGCTGCTCTAACTTTAATTCCACACAATGCCACAAGTTTCATACCTAATCCTAACTTTATAGGGAGATTTTACCGTCTAAGTGTTTGCTACTACTGTATACTGGGCACCGCTAACCAGTGCTACTCGGTGAGCAGCTCTGCCCCAACTTGCCTGATCTATAGCAGAGGAAAAAAAACATGAAAACGGACTCCTATGTCCTCTACCCAGTAAACAACCACACTTCCAGTTCTCTGGAGTGATTTCCAGCTTAGACTAGGTAAACACCTTGTGCCACAAGATGGGTAATCCTTGAATTTCTTAATAAAAGTACAACAAAAGCAGCTCTCAAGAGCAGATTAAGCAATGGAAATTACCAGACAACTAAGCCCCATGGCTAATTCACCTTTCAAGGTGATATAAAGGCAAACAGAACTAGAAAAGCCAACAAACAGAGATACATTTTTGCCATAAAATTAAACAATGCTTTAAAAATGCTCAAAATATAGTGACCACCGTATAAAGAAAGGACTAATGCAGTTAATCAGGAAAATATTCTGATCTTTGCTTGCATGGCTCTTGGTGCAGTTGAAACACTTGGAAAGCATTGCATAGTTCTCTGTAAGTGAACAGAGCGCCTCACAAACTTGTCTGATCTTTAGCAAAGAAAAAAAAGATTGAAAACTGTCTCATATACCCTCTAGCCAATAGACAGCCAACTTTGACCTCCCTGGAGTGATTCCAACTCAGAGAGACCAGGTAAACACCTTCTGCCACAAGAAAGGTAGTTCTGGAATTTCTTAATGTAAAAGCACATCAAAAGCAGTTCTTAGGTGTAGATTAAAATTAAACAAACTACCAGCAGACTAAGTCCCTGGCTAATTTCTCCTTCTGCAAGGTGATTGGGAGGGAACCAAGAAACAGAGAAATTACTGTTTTCTCAAAAAAAGTAAATAACTGCTTTAAAATGCTCAAAAACAGCAGTGATTGTTGTATAAAACAAGCTCAAATGCAGTAAATCAAGAAAATATTGTTAACTTGAATGGCTATGGATGCAGTTGAAACACTTAGTGCTGTAGAGTTTTCTGTATGTGAACTGCTCTTTATACAAGAAATGCTTTTCCTGTAAAGAAGAAAATACTGTCATAAGAAGATTTCACAATATTCCTCACCGCTGTCTACTAAATGACACAAAGTATGTATTATCCCTAATAGTATACTCATGAATGGCATTCATATGTACTATTGTACTGTTTCTGTGCAATTGAAAATGCTTCAAAAAAAAAAAAAACCTTAAAATAATTGCAACAAAAAAAAAAATCTATCCTGTGCCAGTGGTATATAGTGACTCGGGTGACCCTAATTTGATTAACAGTTTGTATGTTTAACAACAAGGCAGAGCAGATGGGCAATACTAATCCTGGAGGGGACAGAGTTTGATGGGTGTTGAATGCCAGCCTAAACCAGAGCTCTATTAAAGGAGAGAAAGCTGGGATGGGGGAAGAGGACAAATAAGGTGCAACTGCCCAATGGGTTCATAGGTAGGTACTAGGTTATCGGTCCTGGGCCTATACAAGCCTAGCCAAAAAGGTACCCTGGCTTTCGTCACCCAAGAAAATTATTTTCCTTTGCCCCTGTCGAGCAGAGCCACAGAGGTAATCCCCAGGGTGAATTTCCTATTCCTCATCCAATTAAGATTTTTCTTGAATAGTGCTAATGAGGAACTTAGTTTGATATAGATAGGTAGTTGGTTCCAGAGTATGGGAAGTCTCTGGGACAGGAATCTATCACTCCAGCATGTTCTGTTTATTGTGGTGACAAGGTTTAGGTCCCTAGAGTGTGTAGCTCAGTGGGATTGGGATTTCTTTAAGTGGAGCATGTCCAACAGCTCTGGGTTTGACATAGCTTTGTATGTTAGGCAGAGATTGCCTCTGAGTAGGCGATATGCGACGGAGTAAAGCTGGAGTTTTTTGTGACTGTCTGCATAGGGCATCTGTTTGAGGCCAGTAATCCTCTTTGTGAGGTATTTCTGCGGCCTTTCCAGTTGTTGTAAATGTCTTGTGAGTTACATGCCAAAAGGGGTGTTGTACTCTATAATGGGTCTAATGAGTGATGAGTAGAGGGAAACAATTACCTCTTTTTTCCTGGATGCGAAACTTTTTGTGATGAGGTATGCCACGTAGAAGGATTTCCTGACTACTGTGGCGATGTGATTATCAAATGAGAGACTACTGTCCACCTGTGTCCCAAGGTCTCTTATCACACTTCTGGTGTTAAGTAGACTATCACCTATGTGGTAGCTCATGGGTACAGAGGTTTTACAAAACGAGATGACACTGCACTTTTTGGCATTGAGCTTAAGGCCGTGGCTTTGACACCAGGCATCTGTCTCAGTGAGGCACTTTTGTAGGATGTCCACATAATTAGGAGTTTCAATTATGGCTCCTAGTTTGCATTCATCTGCAAACTTCATTAGCCAAAGACCTTCTGTGTAGCCTGTATTTCAGAAATGTAGATACCAAAAGGAGAGGACCCAGGACTGAACCCAGTCCTCTATTTGTCACTGGTCTGAAGTCGGATTTGGAGTCTGCTACTTTCACAATGTGGGTTCTGTCAGTGAGCCAGATGGCAACCCATCTTGTGATATAGGGATTTATACCTAGTTTAGTGAGTTTATCTATAATTCCAGAGTGGGGGATGGTGGGAAAAGCCTTGGCGAGATCTAGATAGGCTTTGTGAACCACCTTACCCTCATCTACGGCTTTGGTGATTGCTTCAAAGAAGTCAGTCAGGTTTAGGAGACATGATCTGCCTTTTACAAACCTGAACTGGGTGGGCTCCAGAGTTTGGAGATTACCAATGCCTTTGTTTATAAGTTCCATGATAATACATTCCATGGCCTTGCAGACCAGGCTCATTAGGCTAATGGGGTGGTAGTTCCCAGGGTCTGTTGTGGCTCCCCCTTTGTGTAGTGGGATAACCATCACTGTGCGCCATTCAGTGGGCACAAAGCCCAAGGTGAGGCTATGATTGAACATGGTGCTTAGGTGGGGTGCCAGTTCATTCTGTAGTCCATGTAGAACCCAGCCTGGGATGCTGTCAGGTCCCATAGATTTTGTGTTCTTGGCTTTGGAGAGTGTGATTTTTACCTGTGCAGCCGTGATTACAGGAACTTTGCATTCTTCCGGTATAGAGATGGGCCCTTTAGGGAGTAGGGGGGTAAAGTTAGCACTGAACCTATCTGCCAGGATGTTGGCAATATCAGTTGGTTCTGTATATTTAGTGCCATTGTGCTGTAACTCAGAGCAGATCTGAGTGTTGCCATTGAGATTCTTGACCTAGCTATAGAATGCTTTGTGGTTGTCTTTAGAATCAGTGGCGATTTTGTTTTCATAACTAGCTTTGGAGGATTTTATGAGGGATCTCACCTTCTTACTGAGGCTGACCAGGGAGTTCTTCGAGTCATGAGATTTTACTCTTTTTTTGCAACAGTTTCTTTCTTCTGTTGCAGAGTTTGTTTATGGCAGGGGACCACCAGACTGGCTTCCTTTTTTTGGAAGATAGCATCATGGTTCTGTTAGGGATAGTATGATCCATGCACTCGTGTAAGTGCTTATAAAGTGCATTTGTGTAGGATTCAGCAGTTGTACCTCTATTGCCCATCTGCATGGCTGTCGTGATGTTTGCCACTCCTGTCTTAAAAAGCGTGAAGTTGGCTTTGGAGAAACTTTTTACAGTGGTTTGCCTAATGGGGGTGGGGTGCGGGAGGAATGTGGATGTCTAGGCTGATTAGCTTGTAGTCAGATCTGACCAACAAGGAATTGACCTCTGGTGTGGAACATCGGTCGCCCATGTTGGCAATGACCAGGTTTAGGATATTGCTGCCCCTGGTGGGGGTGTGGATAAGTTGATCCAAGGCATTGGAATTTGTGAATTCCAAAAAACATTGAGCAAAAGAGTTGGTATATGAGTAGTTTTCCCAGTTAATGGTGGGGTAATTGAAATCGCCTATTATTAGGGTGTTGGGTTGTACCCTAATATTTTCCAGTGTATCAAGAAATGAGGAGTGGGAATCCTGGGGCATGGTAGGGGATCTGTAGCAAGTTACAATTTGGATTGCGGTCTTGCCCAGAGTTAGTTGCACTTGGATAATCTCGGATGCATTATGCTGAACAACTAGCTTAGAGGTGTAGATATCCTTCATGAATATGGACACGCCTCCACCTTTAGTGTTTCGGTCCAGGTTTAAGTGGCCGAAAGGTGTGGTATGAATTATAGCCTGGTAATGCAGGGGTGCTCTCTGGAGCCTTGAACCAGGTCTCTGTCACTGCACAGATGTCGATATTTTCAATTTTAAGGAGTGCCTCGAGTGAATACATTTTGAGGTTTAGACTTCTTGCATTGAGTAGCATTACCCTCAGATTTTGCTTGCTTGTACCTGTTACGGTGGTGAATTTGTCATTTGAACCTTGCCTAAAAACAGGCACTATAGTGGTGGCAAGAGTCTTAGCCAGTATCCGGAATTCCAAGGACGACCGGTGCAGGCCATCTCTGGCAAAGCATCATGGGCTGTCAATCATGTCATCCCAGGCAGACAGATACTGGAT
The DNA here is from genome assembly GCF_019279795.1 of Protopterus annectens. NCBI lineage: Eukaryota > Metazoa > Chordata > Ceratodontiformes > Protopteridae > Protopterus > Protopterus annectens. The sequence goes on along the minus strand of NC_056743.1, from coordinate 557,459,395 downwards.
CCCCTTAGAATGACACCAGAAGCTTAGCCAATTGTTGAAGTCAATCATTTTGTCCTTCTATTGTGGTATAATTCTGGGTGATGGCAGGATGCTACTAAGGGCTAGGGTCATACCTGCCTGACCTACAAGATCGGAGAGCTCCTCCATGTCTCTTTTCATGTAGTCTGGGGAGGTACGTCTCAGGTCATTCACACCAACATGGACAATGACAGAGTCATATTTGTACTTGTTGTGGAGTGACATGAGTGCGTGCGTTATTTGGCGGATCCTGGCACCAGACAGGCAGCTGACAGTAACTTTCTCCTTGTTTAGCCTGGTGAGTGGAACATCAGTGTGGCTGCATATAGAGTCACCTATGACTAGAGCGTTAGGTACATTGTTATGCCTTATGGGCTGTGGTTGAGTGGCACACTGAGTTTGTGGGCTATGTGTCATTTTGGTTGTATTGGGGGGGTGGAGGTTGCATGTGTTTCTGCTTTTCAGGTCTCTGTTGCTTGAGCAGATTTTTATTGAGTGCCTCTGCGAATGTAGGTGTGTGTTTTGTGTTGCTGTGTGTGTGTTTTGGTCGTGTAGGTTTTGAGGGACTATGTGATGAGAGTGGTGTGATGCAAGTGTTTACCTTCTCTTGACTGTCTAGTCCAGTCTTAGGTGAAGAGAGCTTTGCTTCCAGTTTGGTTGTATAAGTGCATCTCTCACAGGTTGTAGTGTTGGGTGGTAGGAGGAGAAGGGCTGTCTGTGTATATGAGGCAATTGCTGCATTGCTCCAAGATGCCCAGATTTATCAAGTAGACAGGAGAAAACACTGGGAGCTTGACCCTTAGATGTGCCTGGATAGGTGCTTATTTATTAAGCACTAAAACTGTTTTCATCTAGACAAGTGAGGAAAGTTGAGTACTGTATTAATTTGTAGCTTATTTTGTGCTTACAACAAGTTCTGAACAAGTGCTGAGCTCAAAGAAACAGATTTGAGTGCTAAAACTAAAAAAACTTTGGTTCTAAAGAAAAATTTGAAGAGCAGACTTTATGGCACCAGGAATAGTTTAACCCTTGCTAAGCTGCGATGCATAAAGTGTATTTTTTTTTATATAACAGTAGCAAATGAGCAAACTGATTTAAACAAATTAACCAATGAAAAGCTAAAAACTGAGCGCCGTTCCAGCAGTCTTCGATCAGACAAGTTCTAACTGCACACTCCTGCCAGTAGGGTGCAGGGGAACCTTCTCCAAAAAAAGATGGTCTGAATTAGTGCTCAAGTTATACAAACAAAGCTAGATTCAGCAGGTTTGAATTTTAGTCTATGCTACAGCAAACAAGGCATACCAATTTCAGAAAGAAACAGTTCAAATAAGCAGGCACATCAAGCCTTTAACCAGAAAATCACAGCTCAGATGGCCAGAATCTACCGTCTCTTCCCACAAGAGTGCAGACCACACCTTCTTAGTGTAAAATAACTGGCCTGAAGCCCAAGTGCTTAAACCAGAACTAATACACTCTTAGAATAACAGACACTAAGCCTTCAATCAGCAACTCCCAACTTGGAAGGATGTAAGTTACCTGTCCGGCCACAACAGTGCAGCCCACAAACCTTCTTAATGTAAAACAACTGGTCTGAAGCCCAAGTGCTTCAAACAAAGGCTTAGAATAACAGTTACAATTTAATCAGGCTGCTAACAAGCAGTAATAAATGCAGCAGAATAATTGAAATAAAGTTGGTTGGAACACATGCCCAGAGTTGCACCCTATTGCTTAACCAGGCCTTCACAACAGTGTCTGCTAATGTTGGAAAGTTAGGTCTAGAAAAAACCCTGAGCTGCTCAGCATGATGGAAGCTGCCACTGAGGAGGAGTAATGAGTGATGGTTCCATGATCAAGGAGAAAACTTCAGTTGTTTTTTGGTACCACCTAATAATGGAATGGCTCCATCTGCAACATACGAAGCAATGGGGGAGCAGCTGGGAGACAAAAAATAATCACCAACTCATTTTTTGTCGTCTGTGTTTTATTCTTTTTATATTCCTCCCTACATGGTCATCTTGTCAAGCCATATCTCCAAAATGATTCATTCATTCCCATTCCTAAACAGAGAAATTCTCTGAGGAAGGGGTGGGAGCCAGGTGGAGGAGGACTTTCAGTCATGCTGGTTGTTTTTAATGTTTCACCTCTCTCAACTCCCCCTTCTTGTTGTTTGGCAAATAATGTACTATGTCTACTGCCACAGAGCTGTAGAGAAGCATACTTGTATTTAAAATACCAGTGCTACTCCCTAACTGGGATACTGCTTGCTTGCCTGTCTGTGCCATCCCAACCCATCTGTTGTCCAAGCACTGCAGTGGTGCATCCATACCCTGCAGAACAATTTCTTGGCTGGATAAGGTGGTGGCTACCTATCAGCCATTTACTTCTAGTACTCCTCATTGTCTCCCCTGCTGCTTGGGTTCAAAGGTAAATCCTGGTCAGCAGTGCTGAAGCCCAGAGCTCCATGCCCTCTGCACTGTGGAGCTGACAAATGTGTGTTTATCATACTATGTTTTGTTTTACTGGAAGAAGCAATTCTGTATATATAACCCAGTGTGGACTGATTTACCGTTTCTAGTCTATTTGAAGGACCAGTCTGCATGTTGACTTCATTATCTACCAATTTTATTTTGCTGATTTGATTCATTTGCTTATATATATGCATACAGCCTCTCCACTTTTTTGTTTCAGTGTTCCTCCTGCTTACCTTGGCTTGTTTAAATGTTTATTGATGAAGCGCTTTAGCCTATCATATAGAATCCTGGCTCTGCTCATATACAAGTTACTAGGACAGTATGTGTTGATCCCTGCAGAATGGATTTCAAACTCCAGTGATGTCAAATTCCTGTAATCAGGGTCATTTTAGTCAAATATGGAAAGCCATGGTGTAGCGTACCCTAACCCCAGGCATGGTATGGACAGACATCATCTTGGAAAGCCATGGTGTAATGTATCCTAACCCCAAGCATGGTATGGACAGACATCATCTTGGAAAGCCATGGTGTAACGTTTCCTAACCCCAAGCATGGTATGGACAGACATCATCTTGGAAAGCCATGGTGTAGTGTATCCTAACCCCAGGCATGGTATACTATGGACAGACATCATCTTGGAAAGCCATGGTGTGGTGTATCCTAACCCCAGGCATGGTATGGACAGACATCTTGGAAAGCCATGGTGTAGCATATCTTAGCCCCAGGCATGGTATGGACAGACATCAGCTCAGGGAATGTTACTAAATATCCTGTAGTCTACATTGTGTTCTCACTTTTACAAACCTCTCTCCCAGTCAAGTTGTGTTAATTTATAGACAATTATGTGTAGCTTTCTTTTCCCTGCAGTTGCTCCTGCCACCCTACGACTTTCCTTCTTGTGATTTGTGGCCACACGTGAGACAATATTACATCCCCTAAAACAGTGATGGTGAACCTATGATGCGCGTTACAAAGGTGACACATGCCACAATGTTTTGGGTGGCATGCCAGCAATCACCAACACCCAAGTTACCAAAGACACTACTTTTACATTCGTTGCTCATGTGAAGTGCACTGAATTATTTTGTGCCAGGAGCTCTTGATATGCTAAACCCAAAAGGTTCACCATCACTGCAAAATGTTTCCTACAGATTGTTGCTGAGAGCAATTTCACTAAACCATTGTCATATTATGTTGGTTTTAACTCTTGGGTAATGTTTTGTTTCCATAGCAACATCTGTTTACTTTTCTGCATATGTTAATATCAGTTTACTTGAAATGCATTTTTCATATGCTATTACTTATGCAGTCTTTCTAAGATGATGATCTTACATTCCCTGTTGCCCTATTATTCACTTATGGGAGATTCCTAGCATGTGGTTGCCCAATGTCAGCCAATATACCAAAGCCTAGTGTCGCTTTAAGGTATGTCGTATGTCACCTGTATGCTCCTTGCATAGAATAAGGTTTAAAGATGATATCCGGATGTACCATCCTCAGAACTTCTTGGCCGCTAGTCCGAATGCATCTCCAGATTGTCAGTTTGAATGCCTAATGTCATTTCTGCCACTCTGAACACATTTTTTGTTCGTTGGTTTAATGTCTGCATCTTGCTGGTTCTGAGCCATTGCAGGTAAGTACCTCATTGGAGTTTTTTTTTTCTTGGCTTTCTTGTTGCTCCAGGGAGTTAATGTCATCCAGGAAGGGCAAATTTTCAGTGCAGGAGACAGAGTTTCCATAAAGACCCCGACAATAAGTGTCTATTTTGCCTATGAGCTTCTCACAACCATATGACTTGTTCAATTTGTCACGCTTTCATATTGAAAACCCTTCATAGTAGGCCACCTTCCCTTTCTTTTTTATCTTAAGAACCAGTGACTTAAGCTTCTTACTAATGATACAACGAAAGGAACTTTCCACCGTGAGGGTCAGCCATTAGGGAAGAACAGCATGAAAACGTTTAGACTGGAATCTTCTACTGTCAATCCTCTGACAGGAGTTTCTCCTGAGGTTGGGGTGAACCTGGAGGCTTGCCCAGCTTTGCTGTCTGATTTCTCTGCTACAACCTGGTTGGAGGCCAGTGAGGATCCCAATTGCAGGATGTCCAACAAGACTTTGCAGGCATCCATTTTGGATGTTCAGGTGGAACCACGGTTGATTATTTCTGAGGGGCCTAGGGGTGTTCCGCAGATTTTAGGTAGGGAAGAAGTTCCTACTATAGCTATTGAATGCCATCTTGGGTCAGAGACTTCTAAGTTTTATAGGGAGGACATTCCTTTAAAGAAAAAACAAAAAACTAACCATGTGTCTTCTGATCCTAGGGATCCACAGAGTGAGTGGTAGACCTTTACTCAGGGGTTGTTTAATGGTTTTATGGCAGCAAAACCTCCTCGGGTGGTTTCTGTTCCTGCTCCCCCTTGGTCTTCTTCTCCTATTAAAAGGCCCAAGCAAAATCTGAGGGTAATGCTACTCAATGCTAGAAGTCTAAACCTCAAAATGCACTCACTCGAGGCACTTCTTAAAATGGAGAACATTGACATCTGTGCAGTGACAAAGCCCTGGTTCAAAGCTCCAGAGAGCACCCCTGCATTACCAGGCTATAATTCATACCACACCTTTTGGCCACCTAACCCAGAATGAAGCACTAAAGGTGGAGGCGTGTCCATATTCATTAAGGATATCCACACCTCCAGGCTAGTTGAACAGCATAATGCATCCGAGATTATCCAAGTGCAACTAACTCTGGGCAAGACCGCAATCCAAATTGTAGCTTGCTATAGACCCCCCACAATGCCCCAGGATTCCCACTCCTCATTTATTGATACACTGGAAAGTATTAGGGTACAACCTAACACCCTAATAATGGGCGATTTCAACTACCCCACCATTAACTGGGAAAACTACTCATGTACCAACTCTTTCGCTCAACGTTTTCTGGAATTCATAAATTCCAACGCCTTGTATCAACTTATTCACACCCCCACCAGGGGCAGTAATATCCTAGACATGGTCATTACCAACATGGGCAACCAGTGTTCCACACCAGAGGTCAATTCCTCTTTGGTCAGATCCAACCACAAGCTAATTACCCTAGACATCCACATTCCGCCCCCACCCCCAATTAGGGAAACCACCGTAAAAATCTTCTCCAAAGCCAACTTCACACTTCTTAAGACAGAAGTGGCAAACTTCATGACACCCTTGCAGACGGACAATAGAGTTATGACTGCTGAATCCTACACAAATGCACTTTATAAGCACTTACACAAGTGCATTGATCATGCTATCCCTAATAGAACCAAGATGCTATCCTCCAAAAAAAAGGAAGCCGATCTGGTGGTCCTCTGCCATAAACAAACTCTACAACAGAAGAAAGATACTGTTGCAAAAAAGAGTAAAATCCCATGACTGGAGGAACGCCCTGGTCAACCTCAGTAAGAAGCTAAGATCCCTCATAAAATCCTCCAAAGCTAGTTACAAAAACAAAATGGCCACTGACTCTAAAGACAACCACAAAGCATTCTATAGCTATGCCAAGAATCTCAATGGCAACACTCAGATCTGCTCTGAGTTACAGCACAATGGCACTAAATATACAGAACCAATTGATATTGTCAACATCCTGGCAGATAGGTTCAGTGCTAACTTTACCCCCCTCTCACCCCCTAGAGGGCCCATCTCTATACTGGAAGAATGCAAAGTTCCTGTAATCACAGCTGCACAGGTAAAAAACACTCTCCAAAGCCAAGAACACATTATCCATGGGACCTCACAATATCCCAGGCTGCGTTCTACACGAACTACAGAATGAACTGGCACCCTACCTAAGTACCATGTTCAGTCATAGCCTCACCTCAGGCTTTGTGCCTACTTAATGGTGCACCATGATGGTTATCCCACTCCACAAAGGGGGAGCCATGACGGACACCTGGAACTACCACCCCATTAGCCTGCCGAGCCTGGTCTGCAAGGCCATGGAACTTATCATGGAACTCATAAACAAAGACATTGGTAATCTCCAAACTCTGGACCCTACCCAGTTCGGATTTGTAAAAGGCAGATCATGTCTCCTAAACCTGATTGACTTCTTTGAAGCAGTCACCAAAGCCATAGATGAGGGTAAGATGGTTCACACAGCTTATCTAGATCTTGCCAAGGCTTTCGACACCATCCCCCGCTCACTAAACTAGGTATAAATCCCTATGTCACAAGATGGGTTGCCAACTGGCTCATGGACAGAACCCACACTGTGAAAGTAGCAGACTCCAAATCCAACTTCAGACCAGTGACAAATGAAGTACCACAGGGTTCAGTCCTGGGTCCTCTCCTGTTTGCTATCCACTTCTCTGAAGTACAGGCTAACACAGAAGGTCTTTGGCTAACAAAGTTTGCAGATGACTGCAAACTGGGAGCCATAATCGAAACTCCTAACGATGTGGACATACTACAAAAGGGCCTCACTGAGACAGATGTCTGGTGTCAAAGCCATGGCCTGAAGCTCAATGCCAAAAAGTGTATTGTCATCCCCTTTGGTAAAAAACTCTGTACCCATGAACTACCACATAGCTGGTAGTCTACTTAACACCGAAAATGTGATAATACCTTGGGACACAGGTGGACAGTAGTCTCTCCTTTGATAATCACATCACCACAGTGGTCAGGAAATCCTTCTACATGGCTCACCTCATCACAAAAGGTTTCTCATCCAGAAAAAAAGAGGTCATTGTTCCCCTCTACTCATCACTCATTAGACCCATTATAGAGTACGACGGTCTTTTTGGTATGTACCTCACAAGACATCTACAACAACTGGAAAAGCCACAGAAATACTTCACAAAGAGGATTACTGGCCTCAAACAGATGCCCTACGCAGACCGTCTCAAAATACTCCAGCTTTACTCCGTCGCATATCGCCTACTCAGAGGTGATCTCTGCCTAACATACAAAGCTATGTCAAACCCAGAGCTGTTGGACTTGCTCCACTTAAAGAAATCCCAATCCATCCGAGCTACACGCTCTAGGGACCTAAACCTTATCACCACGATAAACAGAACATGCTGGAGGGATACATTCCTGTCCCAGAGTCTTCCCATACTCTGGAACAGACTGCCTATCTATATCAAACAGAGTTCCTCATTAGCACTCCAAGAAAAATCTTGATGATTGGATGGGAGATAGGAAATTCTCCCCGGGGATCACTTCTGTGTCTCTGCTCGACAGAGACACAGGAAAATAATTTTCTTGGGTGGCGAAAGCCAGGGTACATTTTTGGCTAGGCTTATATAGGCCCTAGTACCCTCCTATGAACAGGATTCTTCTGAGGAAGAGTGAGATTCTGATGAGGAATCCCTGGCTTATTCTACTGAAATTCCTTCTCCATTGGATTGAAGAAATTTCCTTTGGGGGCACTATCTCTATGTTGATGGACTTTTTTTCAATGGGATTGTGTTCAGGTCTCTGATATCCATAAGAGGTACTATGATTAGCTGCAGATGGAGTTTCCTAAACCTTCTACTATTCCTCCTGTTTTGGCTGCTTTTTCCAATGCCTCTAAAGTGTCTGATTCTCTGCCCCCTGCTCCCAAGAAGCCTGATAGGTGTACATAGTGCCTGAGGATTTTAACTTTTTGTACAAATGTCCTGCTGCTGACCACTCTGTGGTGTCTGTAGCCTCTGACAAACCATCTCAATTGCGTCCTTTGCTTAAGTTACTGCCTTCTGCCAAGTACAGCAGAACCACAGAAATGCTAGGTATGAAGGCATACAGTTCTGCTGCCCTCACTTTTAGGACTATTAATTATCAGACACATATGTCCAGGTATGTGTTGGCTCTCCTTTCTCAGGCCTGCCGGATGATTTCTGATTTTCCAGACCCTGAGGGTAAAACGTCTGCTCTTTCCTTGCTAGGGACTTCTTCTCAAGTGTTCATCATTTTATCAAATGTAGTTGTGATGCAGCAGATGCCTTGTCAAGGGCTGATCCTTTTGGTTCAGTGATAAGGAGTTATTCTTGGCTTAAGCTTCAACCTTTACCTGATTATACTAAGGCTAAGTTGATGGATACTCCTCTAGATAATAAAATTTTGTTTGGGAAAGCAACTGCTGGTTTAAGTCCCTTTGGAAAAAGGGGAATGCCTTACAAGAGCTTAAACATACATTGATTTTTCCTGTGCCTAAATTTCAGAGAAACAATCCCAATAACTGGGCAATCCTAAAACATTTACCACTGGAAGACGCAGTGGCTTATTTTAATACTAAATTCCTAAACATCCTAGACTCCCATGCCCCATCTCGTAATATTAAAACTAGAACGAATTCAGCACCATGGCTCACTAAGGAAACCACACTAAAAATCAAACTTAGAAATAAGGCCTGGGCCATCTGGTGAGTAACTAAACCCCTCTCGACCAACTAAAATACCGTCAACTTAGGAATGACACAAAAAAATCCATTCAACTAGACAAAAAAAGCTACTGAAACTTGCAGCAGAAGCATCAAAACAATCCCAAAAAGTTCTGGGCAGGTATTAACCAGCTTCTTCATCCAGGACAATCTACCACTCCAACCCCAACAAATTACACCCAAAAACCACCAGAGAACATAGCTAGTGCCTTTAATAATTTCTTCACTGAAACAATCCAGTCTCTCGCTAACCAACTCAATCCCATACACTCTAACTCCACCACTAATACACCCTTGACTAGCTCCTCCACTATCATACCTACTACTCACCACCCCTTCAACTTCCATCCTGTCTCTACCACTTGAATTCGGTCACTAATTAAAAAACTGAAACCCACCACCCTATCTGCTGACATGCTCCCAGCTAGGTTCTTAAACATAGCTGCTGATGTCATAGCATTTCCCATAGCTATCCTGATCAACAGGTCCCTAACTCTTGGCTCTATCCCCCCCATCTGGAAAATATCCCATGTTATCCCACTTCACAAGGGTGGAAGTTCCACAGAATTATCCAATTACAGACCTATCGCCATTCTTTCACCACTGGCCAAAATAATGGAAAAGTGCGTCCACAAACAAATTATGTACCATCTCGTACAGAACCAGATACTGGCTGTCTCTCAGCATGGCTTTAGGCCACATCATAGCACCACCTCAGCTCTCCTTTCTGTCACTAACACCATAAATCTAAACAGAAATAATAACCTGCTGTCATCAGCCCTCTTCCTAGACCTTTCAAAGGCCTTTAATATGGTCAGTCACCAATTACTCATCCACTGTCTGAAATCTATTTCCCTGGACAAGCATACTATACAGTGGTTCCATTCCTATCTGAATGACAGACAACAAGCCGTACTTTGGCAGGGCAAACTATCCACTCTCTTACCTCTCACTCTTGGAGTTCCTCGGTGCTCCATTTTAGGTCCTTTACTCATTTCCATCTTTATCAATAACCTACCCACTGCCATCCCAGATGAATCCTGCATCCAGAATGCAGATGACTCCACCCTGATCTGCTCAGCCTCCTCCCCAACAGCCCTGCAAACCCTAACCCAGAGTACATTCAACACAGTTGAAAAGTGGCTCTCTAATCACTGTCTTCTGTTGAATTCCAATAAGACCAAACTCTTACTCTTCACCCCCACTTGCAGGTCCCCCCACTTTCCTTTGCTATAACATCAAACAATGGCACCTCTATTTCGCCAGATATTCAAACCAACCTCTTAGGGGTAATAGTAGACAATAATCTCAAATTCGACCTACACATCAATAAGACTATCAAAACCATTAACAAAAAGCTTGGCTCACTATATAGAAATAAACCTTTTCTAACTCATACAGCTAGAATCACTAATGGCCGCTCTCATCCCCTCTCTACCCTTCTATATGCTTCCCCTATACCCTGTAACCTAAACAAATCAGAACTTACCAAACTCTCTCACTGCTACCACCATATTGCCAGTTCGCCACTGGATCAACATACAGGGCACATCACTGCCACAACCTAAAACTCCTATGGTGGCAAGAACTGCCAAGCTTAATACAGTTCAACCAGCTAATAGTAGCACATAATATTCTCAATCAACCTAAAAACATCCCCGCCCTTAAAACTATCATAAAACCATACAGTAACTCCAGACCATTACGCTCATCCAGCAAGCTGTTAGTTTAAACACTGAAAGCTAATAACTCAGCTGGTGACTCCCTATTTGCCATCTCCGTTAGGAAAACTTGGAGCTTACTTCCAGCAGACATTACCCTGGAACCCTCTCTATGCCTCTTCAAAAATGGCCTCAAACATTATTATAAAATGCACTGGCTCTGTCCATGTTCCAACCCTGATTAATCCCCATAACAACTCCCTAACTCAACAGCAATGTAGTAGCTTCTTGCTCACAAATGCTTCCAATGGCAATCTGTACATTTCTTTGTAATATAGTGTTGCTGTAATCCACCTATTAATCAACTTTTCCATTCTATGACATGCTGTTAAATTGTGGATCCCTCTTGAGGGACACACCTTTGCTTCTTGTAAAATCTGCTTGTTATTTAACTGTTGCTTGGGATGTTTTGTTTTTGTCTGCTCAGTTGGAGCTTTTTTCCCCTGTTACATTGTAAAACCCTTAATATGTGTGCATGTTTTTGTTTGTATGTTTGGAGCTTTTCTCCTTGGGCCTCCGCTGAAAATGGATATGTATCCAGTTGGACTATCCCGGTCAACAAATGTAAAATAAAATAAATAAGCCAGCATTTGTTTGTAGGCAATCTTGCCTCCTATTAAATGTAAAAAGAGTGGCAAGCATGCTCCTCCTGCTAAGGCCACTCAGACTTCAGGGATTCAGAAACCTTCCTTTCCTGACAAACCAGGTTCTGTATGAGTCTCTTCCCAGCCACATTCCTTTTTCTCTTCCTGTTTGGGTTCCAGTTACTCAAAATTCTTGGGCTCTGTCCATTGTTTGCCATGGTGTGGAAATCCCATCTCCCTTTTACGGGCATTCTTCAACCTTTTCTGGAACAACTTTCTGTTTTCCCCAGAGGTTCTTCAAGACCTTTTGATGGCGGGTATTATTCAAGAAGTACCTGTGTCCCAAAGGGGGAGGGTTTTTTTCTCTAGAATGTTTCTAGTGCCCAAAAAAGAGGGTACTTTGACACCAATTCTACAACTCTCTCATTTAAACACCTTTCTGAAGGTGTCCTCCTTTCGGATGTTGTCCCTTCAGACTCTCTCTCTCTTGCTCCTTCAAGCCTATATGGTGTCTTTGGATCTCAAAGATGCTTATCTCCATATTCTGATCTGTCCTCCTTACAGGAAGTTTTCCTGTTTCTCTGTTGCTTCTTGGCTCTTTTAGTTCTCTGCTTTGCCCTTTCTACTGCCCCAAGAGTATTCACCAAATCCCTCCCTCCTGTGATTACTTTTTGCAAGGGATCCAAATATGTCCTTACTTGGGCGATTTGCTGATTCAGGCTTCTTCTCCAGAGGTACATTTGCAAAATCTTCATTTTGCTGTTTCCCTTCTTCAGAGTCTAGGGTTCACAATAAACTTCAAATAGTCTTCTCTGACTCCTCCTCAGGATCAGGTCTTTGTGTTGCAGGATTCTGACTCTGCCTAGTCTGGCATCCCTGCCTCCCCCAAAGGCATTAACTCTCATTTCCTTCTTTCAAAGTCTTCTTCCTCTGGCCTCTATTACAGCCAGGGAGTTTTTGAGAGCTCTGGGTTTTATGGCATCCACCGTCCCTATGCTCCCTCTGACCAAACTCCATATGAGAAAGTTTCCGTGGTTCCTGAAGTCAGTTTGACTTCAACATGCACATCCTCTAGACTTTGTAGTTCCTCCTCCTCTTTATCTCAAAAAGGAATTTCATTGGTGGATTTAGCAGTTCTCTTTAAATCCAGGGCTCCCTTTTCATCCCCCCTCTTTTGTCTCAGAAACTGTTCACAGACTCTTCAGTTGTGGGATGGGGAGCAGCCTTTAGGGGGTACGGTCACCCCTTCAGCAGATGGAGCACATCAGTACCAGAGATGAGCGCTTCAGGCTTTTTATCCCTTTTTTCTCCAGGGCCTCTGAAAATACTTAGAGACAATACCACACTGATGTGGTATATAAACTAAGAGGGAGGAATAAAATCTTACCTTCTTTGCCAGTTGCCACTCCTGGTATGGGATCTTTCTGTCAAATATCAGGTGACACTTCAGACAGTTTACGTCTCTTCAGGTCAAAGCATCATGGCAGACACTCTGAATAGTTCCTTAACTCAATCACATGAATGGATGCAGGTCCCTAGTGTGGAAGGTAGACTCCCTCTGTTTTTCTTGGAAGGGGGTGTTTGTTTATGCATTCCCTCCCCTTCCTCTCATTCCAAATGTCCTGTTCAAAATTCAACAGGATGCTCCCAAAATCTTGTAGGTGACTACCTTTTGGCTGAGACAGCATCAGTTGCCTCCTCTTTTGCATTTAGCCAAGGACAGTCATCACAAGTTACCTCACAGAGTGGATCTACTCACACAAGACAATGGATATCTCATCAATCCCTACCTGTCCATTGTTCAGCTGACACTGTGGGTGATAGGATTTTGATCCCTCATAGACATCTTTTTTTTCTGAGGACATGCTGAAGGTCCTGCAGGAGGCCAGAAAACCTACTACTAGGAATCCTACTTATCCAAATGGAAGAGGTTTTCTATTTGGTGTCTTTCTCGTAACTTGGACCAGGCTTAATTTGATTCTCTATTATTTGTGTGAGTTGCTTGATGCTGGTTTGGCCTATTCTTCTAGTAAGGCCCACTTATCTGTCTCTGCTTGTCTGTCTTTATCTCCTCCTTTAGCTTGTAGATTTGAGGCTAAACAATTTCTTAAAGACATCCTTCACATTAGACCTTCCAGAAAGCCTGTTCCTTCTCCCCCCTCCCTTTGATCTTAATTTTGTTTTGGAGAAGTTGACTCAGGCTCCCTTTGAGCCAGCTGCTTCAGCTTCCTTGCAACATTGTTCTCTTAGTTCTTACTTCTGCCAGATGGATGTCTGAGCTTCAAGCCCTTGTGGCTTGTTCTCTTTTTTGGTATTTCATGAGGGCAGGGTGTCCTTGAGTACTAATCCTTCTTTCATGCCCAAGGTGGTTAATGAGTTGTCACTTAATCAGTCTATTCATTTGCTTACTTTTTTCCCTCTCCACAATCTGACAGTGAGAATGTGCTGCATACTTTGGAGGTGCATAAACAACTCAGATTTTATTTTTATAAGACTAAGGCATTTAGACATTCTAACCAGTTGTTTGTTTCTTTTCATCTTAGGTCATTAGGATTAGCTGTCTCCAAGCAAACTATTTCTTCTTGGATTTCAAAAGCTATTTATTTTTGTTATACTTTTTATGGTAAGACTCTTCTTTCATCTGTAATGGCTCATTCTACTAGAGCTGTGGCTTCTGGTGTTTTTTTCAGGGGGTTGGATATTCTTGAAGGACCTACATGGATTTCTGTGCATACGTTTACTAAACACTACAAGTTGGATGGTGTCTGCAGATCTTCATGGCTTCTTATAGGACTCTATTACTCCTTCCTCCTCCCATGTTTCTTCTTGAGCTTTGGTACTCTCCCATAAGTGAAGAATACTGCAACAGTGAATGTAAGGATATAGTACAGTTGTGTAAAATCTTACCATAACAGTAGCTGCCCTTACATTCACTGCTGCAGTATTCAATCCGTCACTCCTCCTCCTGGTCCTTTTCCATGCTGGATGTACTGGTTGCCTCCTGGGTTTCCTTAAACTGGTGTTCCTACTGGGGGAATCAGTTCTGAGGCTGTTATGTCCGGACATCACCTTTATGCCATATGCTACGCGAGGTGCATGTGGGTGACGTTTGGTTACCTTAAAGCAACAGTAGGCTTTGGTATACTGGCAGATGTCAGGCTTCTATGGCAGGAAATCACCCATAAGTGAAGAATACTGCAACACTGAAGAAAAACACCATCTACTCTTATGGTAAAATTTTACACAATTGTACTTTCTTAATAGACATTCCTGATTCAGTCAGACATTTATATATTTGTAAAAGCTAAGAACTGTAGTTCCCCAGGAAATTTAGAATACTCTAGAACTCTAGTTTGTGAATGCCACCTCGTTACTATGATTGCATATCAGAATAAAGTTAGTTATGTTAACTAACATGCATCGCAAAACAGAAACAACCCTTTAAAAGTACATATAGCCTTTAGTCCTATTGACCCACTTTTTATCAGCATACTCTGTGCATGATGAGTCGGGGGGGGGGGGTCGTAAGAATGAAGGGCATTTTGCTGGCTTGCTTATCCAGTTAGGACTATAACCCACACTGTAGCATGAGGATTCCATTTCTGTCCCATAGAAAATCTAAGAAGACACGTTGACAGATTATTCTGTGGATAAAACATTCCTGCTGACAACATTGTATGCCAGTGTAAGGTAGAGAAATTTGTAGGTCATTATGGCACCATGCTAAGATGTCCTGATATCCTCTTCACATTTTCCTTGGACTCTAGAATTGCTGTGTCCACTTAATGGGGCTGTAGTTTCATGAGTAAGCTGATCAAACACCAGTTTTTGTTCCCTATGGAGGCTGAGGAGGGGCGTTAGTACATGGCAGATAGGTGCAAAAAAGTGAAGGCAGCCTGCAAAGCCAGTACTTGTGTCACTGATGTACATAGTGTTATGCTATAATCCATCAAATCTACAAACTTGTGAATAAGTAAGAAGTAAAACGCAATGTGGTGTGTGTAAAATGTAATGCTAACATGATCCAAGTGAGAAGAAAGGTATTGAGGCATTTGCATCATGTTTTTAATGCTAGTATAAAGCCTGCTCACTCCAGAAACCACACTTTAGGATATTGTTATTCCATTTATAAAACTCATTTATTTGGTGGTTTTACTTTTTGTGTAGTTGTTTATTTGTTCTTTATTTTGTTAATTATATGTTCTTTTAAAGGTAGTTGCAGATAAAATAGTTCACTTTGAATCATTTTCTCTGCATTCTGTGGAATAAGACTATGGTCTTGCATTTAGAAAAGCTATTTGCCCTTGTAATGTAAATAACTTTGGGTAAGCATCACAGCAACTTAAAGTAGATTTATGTATATATTATTTCAGGATCACTTCAGACAAGACTAGCAAGTTGTTTGCCCTGAATTCCAGAACTTGATTCTAGAAACAGAACTACGCCATCAGCTAGGACACGTAAGCTAAATACAGAATGCATTTACATTTAGAAATGGACTACACACATGTAAAGGTTAAAAAAGATTGCATCATATTCATTATATAGTGCTCTTTTGAAGACACTGTTTTTTTAACAAGCACTGAATGTGTAAACTATCTGAGGATTTTTTTTTATTGCTGTTGTCGGCAAACCCTGAATACGTGTTTCATGGTACTGCTTGCTACAGATCTGTTTTCCACACACAGTTGTTGTCTGAGCTCTGTCCATGATTGTACTTAAGTGTGTAAATCCAGTATGCAGATTGAGTCTTTACTATTTTTATACATGTTCATTGCGCAATGTGTTTTTTGAAGCAATAGAGGATTTCAGTGGGTTAGCCCAACAGATCAGTCTCCTCTCCTGCAAATAAATATAATCTGCTATAGTTTCATTCAAGATTAGAAATATGTCATTACTTTTATTTGCATTTACTAATTTGTTAATTATGTTGAATTCCCATTCAAAACTGCACCTTTATAAAGGCGACTCACAGCTGTTGATTAAGGGAGTAGAAGAGACTTTGCAACCTTACTGCACCAATCAGCGGAAGTGAGTGATGGAAAAACAAATATTTTTCTTTTAAATTACTGTATGTCTGGGCTATCCAGTGAATTTTCACACTGAATGTAATCATAGCTTGGACATGTGCTCTATGTTATTGTTTAAGCTCAGTGAACACCATGCATTTTTCAAAGTCTGATTTCCATTTCTGATCATTTGTTAACCATGCAAATCCTCAATACAGAGCCACCTTCTTAAGGCGCTGATATAAAGGTACAGTTAAGCTGTGTGTTCTCTTTACTTAGGCTTTATAGGAGTGCAAAGTATGGGTATCCTTTGTTGTTGCTCTGTGTTGTTGGACGTATTGTTTAGTTTGTGTACCTGCTTCATCAGAGGTTACTAATGCATGCAGTAGCAGAATGTTCACCTCCATCCCTGAAAAAACAACATAGCAAATGTTTTATTCTGTAGTCCAAGCCAAGATTAGTTGTGTAGCTGTGGATCATGACTTATTTTTATTTTATTAATTTGACACCAATATTAACTTACAAGTGCAACCCAGCCACTGGGGTTGCACAAGCCAGTGCATTTCTTTGTGCCGGTCCCAAGCCCGGATAAATGGGAGGTTGCGTCAGGAAGGGCATCCGGCATAAAACTTCACCAAAACTTTCATGCATTCACCAAGAAAAATTTTTATACCGGATCGGTCGAGGCCCGGGTTAACAATGACCGCCACCAGTACTGTTAGCCTACAGGATGCTGGCGGAAATTGGGCTACTGTTGGCCGAAGGAGGAGAAGAGGAGGAAGACATGGCCGAAGGCAGGAGGAGAGGAGAAAGGCTAGGACTGTGGTAGTGAGGGTCGGAACTTTGAATGTTGGCAGTATGACTGGTATAGGGTGAGAGCTAGCTGATATGATGGACAGAAGGAAGGTTGGTATATTGTGTGTGCAAGAGACCAGATGGAAGGGGAGTAAGGCTAGGTGTATCAGAGGTGGGTTCAAATTGTTTTATCATGGTGTGGATGGGAGGAGAAATGGCGTAGGAGTTATTCTGAAGGAACAGTATGCTGAGAGTGTTTTGGAGGTGAAAAGAGTGTCTGATAGAGTGATGTTTATGAAGCTGGAAATTGATGGTGTAATGATGAATGTTGTTAGTGCGTATGCTCCACAAGTTGAGTGTGCAATGGATGAGAAAGAAAAATTTTGGAGTGAATTGGATGAAGTGATGATGACTGTACCCAGGGGTGAGAGAGTGGTGATTGGAGCAGATTTCAATGGGCATGTTGGTGAAGGGAACAGAGGGGATGAGGAAGTGATGGGTAGGTATGGTGTTAAACAAAGGAATGCAGAAGGTCAGATGGTAGTGGATTTTGTGAAAAGGATGGACATGGCTGTGGTGAATACGTATTTTAACAAGAGGGAGGAGAATAGGGTGACATACAAGAGTCGAGGAAGATGCACACAGGTGGATTATATCTTATGTAGGAGGGCCAATTTGAAGGAGATTGGAGACTGTAAAGTGGTGACCGGAGAAAGTGTTGTTAGGCAGCATAGGATAGTGGCTTGTAGGATGACGTTGGTTATCAAGAAGAGGAGGAGGAGTGTGAGGGCAGCACCAAGGATCAAGTGGTGGAAATTGAAAAAGGGTAACTGTGAGGTGGAGCTCAGGGATGAGTTAAGGCAGGCACTGGGTGGCAGTGAAGAGTTACCAAATAACTGGGTAACTACAGCAGAGCTAGTAAGGGAGACGGCTAGAAAGGTGCTTGGTATCACATCTGGACAGAGGAAGGACGACAAGGAGACATGGTTGTGGAATGAGGAAGTACAGGAGTGTATACAGAGAAAGAGGTTGGCAAAGAAGAAGTGGGATTGTCAGAGAGATGAAGAAAGTAGACAGGAGTATAAGGAGATGAGGTGCATGGCAAAGAGAGAGGTGGCGAAGTCTAAGGATAAGGCATATGAAGAGTTGTATGAAAGGTTGGACACTAAGGAGGGAGAAAAGGACCTGTACTGATTGGCTAGACAGAGGGACCGAGCTAGGAAAGATGTGCAGCAGGTAAAGGTGATAAAGGATAATGAGGGAAACATACTCACAAGCGAGGAGAGTGTGTTGAGGAGATGGAAAGAGTACTTTGAGGGGTTGATGAATGAAGAGAATGAGAGGGAGAGAAGGTTGGATGATGTAGGGATAGTAAATCATGAAGTACAGTGGATTAGCAAGGAGGAAGTAAGGATAGCTATGAAGAATGGAAAGGCTGTTGGCCCAGATGACATACCTGTGGGAAGCATGGAGGTGTTTAGGTGAAATGGCAGTGGAGTTTTTAACCAGATTGTTTAATGAAATCTTGGAAAGTGAGAGGATGCCTGAGGAATGGAGAAAAAGTGTTTTGGTACCGATTTTTAAGAATAAGTTTGATGTGCAGAGCTGTAGTAACTACAGAGGGATAAAATTGATCAGTCACAGCATAAAGTTATGGGAAAGAGTAGTGGAAGCAAGGTTAAGAAGGAACGTGATGATTAGTGATCAGCAGTATGGTTTCATGCCAGGAAAGAGCACTACAGATGCGATCTTTGCTTTGAGAGTGTTGATGAAGTAGTACAGAGAATGTCGGAAGGAGTTGCATTGTGTTTTGTAGACTTAGAGAAAGCATATGACAGGGTGCCTAGAGAGGAGTTGTGGTATTGTATGAGGAAGTCAGGAGTGTCAGAAAAGTATGTAAGAGTGGTACAGGATATGTACGAGGGTAGTGTGACAGCGGTGAGGTCTGCGGTGGGAGTGATGGATGCGTTTAAGGTGGAGGTGGGGTTACATCAAGGATCAGCTCTGAGCCCTTTATTTGCAATGATGATGGACAGGTTGACAGACGAGATCAAACAGGAGTCCCCGTGGACTATGATGTTTGCAGATGACATTGTGATCTGTAGTAAGAGTAGGGAACAGGTGGAGGAGACCCTGGAGTGATGGAGATATGCTCTAGAGAGAAGAGGAATGAAGGTCAGCAGGAATAAGACGAAATATATGTGTGTGAATGAGAGGGAGGATAGAGGAATGGTGAGGATGCAAGGAGTTGAGGTGGCGAAGCTCGATGAGTTTAAATACTTGGGGTCAATAGTTCAGAGTAACGGTGAGTGTGGAAGAGAGGTGAAGAAGAGAGTACAAGCAGGATGGAGTAGGTGGAGAAGTGTCAGGAGTGATTTGTGACAGACGAGTACCTGTAAGAGTGAAAGGTAAGGTCTACAAGAGTGCAGTGAGACCGGCTATGTTATATGGGTTAGAGACGGTGGCACTGACAAAAAGGCAGGAGTTTGAGCTGGATGTGGCAGAATTAAAGATTTTAAGATTTGCACTGGGTGTGACGAGGGTGGACAGGATTAGGAATAAATATATTAGAGGGTCAGCCCAGGTTGGAAGGTTTGGAGACAAAGCCAGAGAGGCACGATTACGTTGGTTTGGACATGTGCTGAGGAGGGATGCTGAGTATATTGGGAAAAAGATGCTAAGGATGAAGCTACCAGGTAACAGGAAAAGAGGAAGGCCTAAGATAAGGTTTATGGATGTGGTGAGAGAGGACATACAGGTGGTTGGTGTGACAGAGCAAGATGCAGAGGACAGGAAGAAATGGAAACAGGTGATCTGCTGTGGTGACCCCTAATGGGAGCAGCCGAAAGAAGATGATGATGATTAACTTAGAAGTGCGCCTTTAAAGAAGAAATGAGTAGATAGTCTATATATTGTGTTAGCTGCTTGCAAAGTATAGTAGTGGATACAAAGAGCAGTGTTAGTGGGAATGTTTTAACACAACATGTAGAGGAACTTTGATCTTGAATGCTAAATTTAAAATAAAGGGGAAGGTTTTGAACTGCAGTAGAACCAGGGGTGGCTCGTGCTATTGGACTGCAGGACTGCAGCCCCCCCAGCTGTAAAACATGAAAATAAAATAACAAGAATGAAAAAATAAAAATTAACCACAAGTCCCGGAACATCATGCATGCGCACTCGCAGCATTTCCTGATATTTGGACTGCTGGTGGTGAACCAGTCTGGAGCATGCACACAGAATCCAGACTGTCTCCACCAGGAATCCGGATTACACATGCAACTCCAAATATTCCCAGCTGTCTATGCAGTTAAGAACTGCATAGACTGGAAGGGGATCGGACTACAACATCTGCAGGCAGGCTGAAGTTGGTGCTCTCGTAGGAAGGATAGGACAAAGAGGCTGGTGCTTTCACAGGACAGATAGGTCAAGCAGGTGTGTGAATGTCTTACTAGGACAGATTTCCAACTTGGGGCTGGATCTGGTGTCTTGTTTGGCTCAGATAGGGTGTTTGTAGAGATATGTTTGTTTGTAGATGTGTGTGTGCGAAATGCCCCAGTTGCTACATGGTGGTGGGTAGAGAATAAGGCTTGAACCCTGTACGTTGGGCCCAAGTGGCAAGAGCCTGAATTCCCTGCCCACCACCATTTGTAAAAAATTTGCAGATTTTTGCCTAATATTTGTTCTGTTCTTTTCCTCATAAAATCTGTGGTTTCTCTATTTTTGTTTCTTAACCCAGCCAGTAGTGCAGTGGTACAGTGGTAGCATTGTTGCCTAACAGTTACAGGTTGTCTCGTTTGATTCTTGGCTGAAGTGCCTTCTGTGTGGAATCTGCATGTCCTTTCTGTGTTTGTGTGGGTTTGCTCTGCTGTCCTCACTGGATATTTGTCCCTATTATTGGGACTCTATTCCCCCATTATTGGCTTCGTCCAGGTTTTTTGTGCCAAGGTTGAGAGCTATGCTGATAACTGAACTCACTGAATATGTTTGGGGGCTGTATTCCCCCATTATTGGCTTTGTTCAGGTGTTTTGTGCTAAGATGTTGACAGCTTTGGTGAGAACTGAATTCACTAAATGGTAGCCATTTAAGTTACAGTCTTCCTTTCTTTCATAAAACAGATTTGGCATAGTGGTATATTGCTCTGACTGCTTTGTACAACATCCTGGGTTCAATACTTGGCAGTGAAATATATGGTGGTAATATAGCATTTTATTCTAACAACTTTCCAACATTATACAAGCAATGTTTAAAATGTGTCCCTGTTTTTGGTCTATTGCCCCCTGCAAATTTTGGCTTTTTCCAGATTTCTTGTGCTGCAAAGTTCAGAGATACAGCTGAGTGTCAAGTAGATTTTACAAAAAGCTGAGAGCTGCAGGGGAACAAAGGTTTAGTGCTGCTTATGCCAAATCTGCTTGCACACAATAACACAATAGGTAATGTACTTGCTGTTGATGCAGAAGGTTGTGGGTTCTACTCCCACAGTAGGTAAATGTATTGCTGATACGGTACTGTATTGTAAAGGGGGTGGATGCTGCAGTTTTTTTTTTGGTGAAGATACCTAGTAACTATGAACCTATCAGTTTGCCATCCATTCCCTATTGCAATATTACTAGCTTATCATTTGTTTAATGCAACTTAGGCAATTTATTCCTCAAGGGCAACAGACACTTTGTAGATAAAACAATGAAACATAAAGTTGTTTGCTAGTAGCAACCTTTTCATTAGTTACAGATTTCTTTAATGCGGAATTATTTAGATGACTTTTCTACTTCAGGGATTGTGCATATTATTTATTGATACTGGTGGACTGTAGAAGTATGAGTCGACTTTTATGATAGAGATGTTCTGAATTGGGCAGTTTTGTCATTATTATTGCATGCATTTTGTTTTATTGTTTACTGGAAAAATGTTCTGAATTGGGCAATTTTGTCATTATTGGTGCATGCATTTTGTTTCATTGTTTACTGGAAAAATGTTCAAAACAAATTTAAAACGCCCTCTAACAACTGTACTATATTGTACAAGGAATATAATTTAATACAGTCAGGAAGGTGTATCAAAGACCACGTGTATATTTCATGTGCAAGGGGCCTATGATTTTAAAACAGCCCAAAGTTAATCTTTTATCTGCCACTGGCAAAATGTATTTTCTTTAAATGTGGGTTTCAATGCTGTTTCAATGAATGTGAGTTTCAAGGGCAGAGACGTTTTAATGCTAAGCCTGTTTTCATTGTGAGATTGTATTGCTTTATTTAGCAGATGTCTTAGTGTTTGTGCTGTAAAATGCAAAATAAAACTCTCAAAGTCCAAATCATCATAGAAGTAAAGCAGTATGCACATTAGTGTTTCTGGTAAATGGGGTGAAATAGCCAAGTAATGGTTCATTGGAATGGCTGCAGGGGGGAGGCTCCATTCGACCATGATTTTGTGAGGGGGAAGGGCGGCAAACTCAAAGACAGCCCTGGCTGAACTATACCTCTCAGGTGTCCAGATTTTCACAGAATGAATAGATTTTTGCTTCTTATTTTTGGTTTGTTCCTCATAAAATGTGTAGTTTTCTGGCAAATAATTTAGGAATTAAGTCACTAAGTAATGACAGACACTGAGTTTCAGACTTCATAACCTTCAGAAAAATGCATGCTAAAGCTAAAGTCTCAGTTTATACAACAATTTATAGTACTGTTTATATGTTACCCCAGTATATTTGGCCTTGTCCAGATTTCCTGCATTAACAGGTTGGGAGGTACATGCAAATAAATTGCTTTATAGAATTAGACATATCCAAATCTCTCAACTGTCCCTGCTTTTGGCTCAAAATGTTGCTCTTCACCTAATAATCTCACCGCAAAATGTCAATTTTGGAAGAAAACGTGGAGGGCTTACAATTAAGATATAACTGTAATAATCAGAGTTATAGATTACTTTTATTTCAGAAATGCATGAAGATTCTTTTATTTTGTCAGCTACTCAAGTTAGCTGTACTAATATTAAAAAGTTTCCCTTCTTTGACAGGTTCCCAGCTGTATTGTGTGGCTATTTTCTATTTTTGCATCACATTTTTGGTCCATTTTTCATAAAATTGTGTTTTTTTGGCAAATTAGTGGCAAATCATTAAAGACTGAAGTTAGAAAATAATGACAGACATTTGAGTTTCAGATGTTATACCTTTCAGAAAATTCATACTAATGCAAGACCCACTATTATATTATCTTTCTAAGTTTATAAGAGCGATACTTAAAAATTGTCCTTATTTTTGGGCCTTTGTCCATATTTCTTGTTCTGAGGTTGAGAGGTATGACAAATGTGTCAAGGCCATCACAGTCAGCCAGAGACATTTCAAATTGTGACATACTTGTTGCACCCCACTCCCCCCATGTAGTGACTCTGGATGCGTCCAAGCAAGGCAAAGAGCAGTTATGCAGTATAAATGTGCAGAGTATCCCCCCATCCAAGGTAGACACAAGTGCTACTTTTATTCTGTCCTTGATTTTGCAGAATGTTCTGGTTTCTGTCATATTTTTATACTGTTGATTTATGCTTATTATTACTCAGAAAGTGCCTGTTGCTCTGTGTTTAAGTAGCAATGGTTTAATGACCATCAGGTAAGCTTGTCTGAGATTGTAAGATGGAAGTAAGCTTTAATAAGCATACTGTTAAAGAATTGTCAACATTGAAAACCTTTCTGTTGTTGCCATGCAGAGAATACTTACATAACTAGATAATGTATAAGCCTTGGGTATTGAAATGCATATGACAGTATTTGTAATAAAGGACAGGATTACATTATTTTAAGAAGCTCATTTTATTTGTTGGAGACTTGCAGTCCTCTTTGCAGGCTTTACCTGTAAACCAAACAGAATGCCAATCTATCATGTCTGGTCTATTACCTGTACAGTAATCCTTTAAGCAATGTATCTCGAGCTTGTTTCTTGTTTGCTTTTCATTTTTTACTTTGATCATGTTTTCCCCATGAAACAAGTAGATAGTTGTTGTCAGGCAGCAGGTCTTTTTTGGATAAGAAACATTTTTACAAGTGGGAGTATCACAGAGATTGCTACTCTCATCATGTTACTTGGTACTTTAATAAAGCGGAATATAAATTATAATTAGAACTGGAGTACAAGGAGAAGTGGTTTGAGTTGAGTGCTGATTGTTTTTCTTATACTTGATTTTGACTGGCATTCCAGTAATGTATTTAAAAAGTAATTTATTTTTTCATGCCTCACAACCTTTTTGTTTCCATCTAGATATTAAGTAAGCTGTCATGCAGCCAATGCATTTAAATATATTTTTTTCTTCTACACTTCATTTTGTCTTGATTGAACTCTTACAATGACGGTTTGGCACCCAGGGCAGCATATTTAATTAAAGTTACAGTTTTTATGGTTTTGAACATAGCTCCTCACCTTTCTAGTTGGCCACACCCCATCCCATTCCCATTGACCCCACCCATTCAGCTGTCTCTTGCAGCCCCCCTTTGATTTGAAGTCACCAGCCGCCACTGAGTAGAACCGAACATTACTGTTGGATTCTGCATACTTTTTATCTTACTACTGACGGGTCTTTTTCAGGCTGTAGCCCATATTTATGCTCTGAGAGTATTGCTTTTTTATAGGGTATAGTTGAAGGAAATGGAGGGACTGACTTAAATGTAGAATTTGGGCTTTGGTGATTAGCTGCAATGGCTCTTAGGAACCACCAGTATGAGAGAATGAAGATTGCTGCTAAGCATTTTTCCTTATATCGGCGGCTGAGTGATGTAGTTCTGTTTATGGATTTGTTCTGCTATCAGATCACAGTTGAAAGAAGGTATTAACTAAATGTAATTTAGTATTGTAATCCATTTTATAATTCGTATTTATCTGTAATGCCACGACATACACAGTCATATTGAAAGATGTGAATTATAAAAGCATTTCTCCCAGTGTTCACTGTATTTTCTTCCATAGTAGACTGCACTGATTTTCTCATTTCAGTAGATGAAATATATACTGTTGTCACCTCAAGGATTAATGGCATTTGGTAGTGTATCTTTGCTGATCTTTTGCAGCTTGGTATACTTCAACTTCTACGGTAGAGTTTTCACAAAACCATCATCTGAAAATGGGAGTTGTACAGAGAAGAGCTAAAGATGCAGGAAAGTCCCGTGTTTCATGCTGAAAGACAAAATGTACTAATTTCTATACTTTCTGGGGGACTTGTCTCACAATGGAAATAAACTCATTGTAACTTAAACTTTTAGGATTGTCCTGATTAAATGAGGAAAGATTATTGATGTATTCAGAATAAACAGACTGACACTACTAAAATCACTGGGAGTATATGGCCTAGCTTAAAAAAAGGAAATGGCTGTTAAAGCCAGGTTTGCTCTTCAAGCTGATGTTAGTTACTAGGATTTGCATGTGACTGTCTGAGACTTAGCACCTCATATTTATATAGTTACCCTACTGTCTTTGGAGCAACAGAAGCAGCTGGTACAAATTCTGCACAGCATACCAGGACAATGACGTCTAAGACTGGCTTAATAGCATGAGAAAAGATTTACTGTCTCTCTTGGAATAAGCAGGTAACTTCACTGAAGCCCCTAATGGCTCACGTGATAGCCCACTGAAAGAATGAACACTCGCTACAATCACTTATACATTTTATAAAGATATCAGTTGCTTATAGCATCAGGAAAGATGCAATAAGAAAAAGCATAGTTCAAAGATAATGGATGGGCATTGGCAGCTTAAGGGAATGTAAATATGTATTATTATTTTACAAAATATGTCTTGTAAGACTAGATCTACATTCCTTTAGAAGCAGTGAATGAATTCAACACTGTTTGATTTAGCCGTTAAGGTAATTCATGTGAGTTAGGTGCAATGTAGGTTGGTATTTAAGTCATCGGTTCACTTTGTTTTTGCTTCCTGATTATTTCCCATTCAAAGTCACTACAGCCTATCCAGAGACATTATGCATAAGGCATGGAACTAGTCTATGATCTAATGCCAGCACGGTCCAGGCCAATTACTTTTAAGTTTTTTTCTATGTTATTTTTACAAGAAGGCTGGCTGGATAACAAAGGCCCATTTTCCTTCGCACACACAACATAGCAGACCAGAGAGAAGTAACATCAGTAAGGCTCTGTTTATAGTGATCAGCTTCCTGTCTTATTGCCAACTATAATATACACACACAGCAGAGAGCATGATGTATAACAGCAGTCGATGCATTTCAGGCACATAGAAACCAAAACCCTGTGTTATCAGTTTAGAGCCATTTGGCTACCTGAGGACTAGAGGAATTATGGCAGCTTTGTAGAGCATCAGTAAATGTGCAGCAGGCTAAATATACCTTTTGTGCTTTATCTGCTTCTGAAATTTCATTATTTTAATCTTAGATGATATCTAGAATGAATACAGTGTTTAGCAAGATAGCTCCTTTTCATAGCAATGAGATAGTGTTGATAGACAGCAAATATATTTTTCTGGAACCATATTACACTTTGCATTTGCTGACAATATCTATAAGAAATGAAAATTTTGAAATCTTATTTTATAACATATAACAAAGAATGATGCTAGTAGCATCCCTTCATATTATGCATAATACTAACTAGAAGTGCTTGTAAATATGAGCTTCACAAAATACAATGTCTTACAGGGTGCATAAATGCATCTATAATCTGCTAATGGTGCACCTACTTAATAGCCTTTCCTTCAGAGTTCTTTGTTCCCCATGTTAAAAGAGGTCCTGTATTCATATACATTATAAATGAGGTGTGAAATTAAATTAAAACTATATTATAAAGAGTGTCTGAAAAACAGTTTTCCATTATGCAATAAAGAAGCCTGTCAGCTGTCTCTCTCATTATAGTAGGTGTAGAACATTGTTGCATGCTGAAAGAGTTTTAGCCCTTAGAATATCATCTTTATTATTTCCATGATGAGGTACTCCAGAGAATTATATTCAAAAATCACTTAATTGACCTCTAGATAAAGGTTAAGAGTTGCATACATTTCCTACAGAATAACACACACAAATGGCAGTTTCCATATCAGTTGTATAAACTATGGTCATATCTCACTGATTAGCAAAACAGTGAAAGGAAAGATTTTCATAAGTTAGCAGACATCTTTCTGATGTGTTTTACATGTTTTTTTATGGTGATGTCTCATGACACATGAATTACAAATGCTGGTTGCTTATTCCCTAGGGCCTTTGTTTCACTGGCGTTACTGCATCAAGACATTGTATTGTTGAGGAGAGCAGGATTTCAGCTGATTTAGAAATAGAGATGTTTGTGGCTGGCTGGATACAAATAAAACAACAGATATCAATGTAATTGATTCCATTTCAACATGCTTCAGTCACTTGACTTCATCTAATTTTAAAAAGTCTTGAAATTTAAGTGCAGGGCTGACATACTGATGATCCTGTGAGTGGCAGGTCATGAAGCGTAATGTATGTGCTAATTGCTAAATATTTCTGTTTATGATCTTGAATAAAGCATGGGATGTTTAGATTTATCTGGGTGTCTTCTTTTGACTGGTTTAAGAAAAGTAAACAGAGCAACCATTAAAAGTACAATTCAGAAGTATGTTTTACATTAACAATTCTTAATATTCTTTTTAATTATCTTGTTTTATTTGACACCTTTTCCCTCATTTTGGCGCTTTCTCATCTTTTGTCAGGCAGTAACTGTAAAACTTAAGCCTTAGAAACAACATGTGAAACGTGACTGGAGTTAGCAGCAAGCAGCATCACTTTCAGAAGGTACACTCTTGCCAATCTATGATGTCATCAAGGGTGGAAAAAGCTCACTCTCAGGCTTGGAAAATGGTAGTGACTGACATGTTAAATTTTAGATCAATAGCTAATGATCAGTCATCCACTACAAAGTTCTGTTTGAAAATGTGGTTTGTAGAGCTTCCTAATGAAATTCTTTGCAGATGATGCTGCTGCATGGACATTTTAAAGCAGTTTAGATCTAGATCCAATGGGAAAAATGCAGAAACAACAATAAAGTATGTATGAAACAGCATGTATAAAGCATGGAAAAAGTTGGTGTTTGTAACAAGAGATGATTTTAGCAGTTCTGTATTATTTAGAGATGTTTCAGTTTTGTATAGATTGTTTTAAGTGTTTCTTTGATTATAGAATGGGATAGGGCTGTAGATGCTATCGTTAATGTAATATACTTCATGATTTGAAATTTCAATGTTTAGAATGTCATGCTTTTAAAGTTTCATTATTTTAAACTGTCTGTGCTAGCATCTCAACATTTTGAAATTCGTGACTTTGGTTGTTCGGTATTTTGACCGGGAGTGTCCGACTGGACGTAGGTCCAGTTTCAACGGGGGCCCGGGGAGAAAAGCTCCACAGTTAAAATAAACAGACAGTAGTTACATTGGGGTACATAGCGATTAACAATTTGATTAACATAGCAATTAATTACAAACATATTTACAGATTAAGAACATAGTACATCAGTAGACAACTAGAATCTTTATCTGCGAAGTACATAACAGACATTAACAAATGTTACAATAAGAAGTTCCTGCTGTATAATAAGTACTAGGCTTATGAGCATCTGTGCTTGCTATAATCAAGGTAGTTATTGGGGTGGAAAGAAAGGTAGTGGTTGGATGGGGTGGGTGATATTAGAGTGGGAGTTGCAAGGGCATAGCCAGCATGTTTTTAGGTGTGCTTTTAGTAAAGTTTTGAAGTGGGTGCATGATGGTACGGAGGTAATTGTGGGTGGGAGGGAGTTCCATAATTTGGCTATGGCGCAAGAGAATAGTGCTTCACCAGCAGAGTTATTGGCTTTAGTGATCTGCAAGTGATTTTTGTTGCTGGATCTTAGTGGTCTGGTGGTGTGATAGGGTTGGAGTAGATTTTGGATGGATGGGAGATTTAGTGGATGGTTTACTAGTTTGTGTGCGAGTGAAAGTTGATACCATTGAAGGAGGTGAGGGAGTTCAAGCCAGCCCAGTTCAGCAAGTGAGAGAAAGTGGTGGCTACAGTAGGATGCCCCTGTGGCGAATTTGGTGATTTTGTTGTAGCAGGTCTCTAGCTTGTTTAGATCGCATTGCCTTAGGTTGGTATATATTGGAGAGGCATAAAGTAGGGTGGAGATAAGGTGGGAATTTGCTATTGAAATCTTTGCTGCTTTGGTGAGAAGTTGCTTATTTATGCATAACGCTCCTAGTTTTTTGTGGACTTTTTTATGCTCATGGATATGTGAATGTCAAATTTTAGTTTATTGTCTATTTCCACTCATAGCAATTTGGTGTGTTCAGTTGGGTTTATAGTGGTGTTGTCTTTTGCTGTGATGTTAAAGTGAGAGTTGTTTTGAGTATGTTTGGTGGGTTGGAAGATGAGAAGTTTAGTTTTGTTTGGGTTGAGTATTAATTGGGCATTGGATAACCAAGTTTCAACAGAGGAAAAGGCTTCCTGTGTGACTTTTTGCAGTTTGGGTAGGGACTGGGCTGAGCAAATGATGGTTGATTCATCTGCGTATTGTATGAGAGTACCAAGTTTGGTGGCAAAGGCTAGATTATTGGTGAAAACAGAGAAGAGTAGGGGTCCAAGGATGGATCCTTGGGGAACCCCTATGGAGACAGGTAGTTGGGGAGATATGTCATTCTGCCATACAACAGATTGTTGGCGGTCAGACAGATAACTCCGAAACCAGTTGGTGACTGATTGAGAGAAGGACAGGTTACTGAGGATAGAGATGAGTTGTTTGTTTGGGACCATGTCAAGTGCTTTAGCTAGGTCTAGGAAAGTAGCAGGGGAGAGATAGTCATTGTTTTTATGCTGAAGGATAGTGTTAGTAAAGGAGAGTAAGGCAGTGGTGGTGCTATGGTTTGGTCGGAAACCATGCTGAGAATTGGAAAGGAGATTGTTAGTAAGGAGGTAGTCTGAGACCTGAGAGTGTATGCATCTTTCTAGTATTTTGGAGAGTGGAGAGAGAATAGCTATAGGGCAGTAATTGGTTAGTTCTGTGGAGGGGCCGTATTTGTGGAGGGGAATTATATGTGATACTTTCCACATTGTGGGAACGTAACTTTCTGACAGAGATCGGTTAATCAAGATGGATACTGGGAAGGCCAGAGCATCGGCTGTGATTTGTAGGTATTCACTTGGGAGGTTGTCTGCTGCTAATTTGGTGGGCTTAGGTTTAGTTAAGAGTTTTTTTATGTTGGAGGTAGGTACAGGAGAACAATAGAAGGCAGTGTTTTATATATATATATATATATATATATAGATATATATATATATATATATATATATATATATATATATATATATATATACACACACACACACACACACACACGAATAAATAAAACAGTTTGCTAAATTATTCTTCTGGCAGACTGTTAGAAAATGCAGTTGAGTAACTCTAAGAAAACACAGTAAAACATGACTTTCCAACAACAGTACACGTTAAGTTTCTGCTGAACTTTTGTCCACTAGAGGTGTTGCTGTACAAGGGATGCATTCACATTCGATTCACATAAAATGCGTCATATACATTTGTCTAAAATAGTCTGAAACCTGACAGGAAGCAGCAAACTGAGTTTGATTTTGATTTTACTGGAAAGAGAATGGTTTTGCATAGGGCATGGTCTCTAATCTTATGTTGTCCTGATGCTTATAGGCAGCAAGTGGCATGAAGTACATTGCAGTAAGAGTATGGCTGTGCTGCAAATTCACTGCATAGAGCACCATTATATGTTGTTTCATGACTGGGTTAGTGATCTGATCATTCAACCCATTTTAGCCATGAACTAGGCCGTAGAACAGAGATAAGCTGTTTGTCAGTGAACATTTACAGATACAAAATGACATAGAGCATTTATATTCAAGAATTTAGCACAACGCATATTTAGTGGTTAACATATCGTGGATGTAGAAAATTGTGCAAGCAGTCTGAGATAATATTTGTACAGTATTTTAAGATCAGTGGACTGGACAATATGTACAGTATTAGAACATCAAAAGTCGACAGTAGTAAATATCTGTACTTGTAGAGTCTATACTTATTGATTGATTGATTGATTTTAACAACTGTCATTGAGACATTTGCAAATGGATTCTTTAATTGTAGTTTCTTGGTTCTTGATTTCAGCAGGCAGGTGATTTCGGGTTGCAGGTTCCAGTCTGTCAAAGACTAGCACAGTAGTTTTGAACTGTGGGTCAATTAGGGAGAAAAAAATTATCTTTAAGGCTTCTGAGATAGTACACATTGTTTTGGGATGGCAATTTTGCTTTTACAGGGGGGTAGTAGATCATCTTTAAAATAAATTGCAAGTAAATGTGCTTCTTAGCCCTACTTTATTCCCTGTTTGTAATTCCTAGATGGTTATATACAGGATGTAAGGCTAGGGAGGGGATATCATATTCCAGTTTGGGTATTAATGCATTTTTGGCACTGGCCAAGTGGTCTTTGGAGATAGAAGATGTCCGATCCTCTAGTGAAGTTTCCGTTGAGTTAGAATTGCATTTGTTTTAGTGTCAGTATATACAACAAGCAATGCAAAGGAAGAGCACCTTTGGCCATGGTCACTTACATTCCAGTTCTTCTTTTCATTGCTGCGCACCTCTGACTCAGACCCTCAAAACTAGGGAGCAGGACTTGCAGACAGAATAGCATGGGTTCACCCAGGGAGAAGTGTATCTTGAGGATGTCCCAGGCAGTCGACTGAAGCAATCAGTACATTAAAGATCCTTTAATTTAGCATACATAGAGAAATGTTAATGTTAAAAATGCATAACAAATGAGTTCTTAGCTGAGAAATAGACTTCAGATGGCAGAAAACCATGTAAAGGTAAAATAATATTCATATTCTAAGCTTGTTAGAAGGCGAAGAGCTGAATCTGGTGGATAAAATAGGTAATACCTGGTTTAATGAAATATCTGAATCATACCCCATAACCAGAAATAAGTAAAAAGGTAATCAGCTCAAGGTTAGTAATTGTGTTTGTACACAGACTTGGTCAGATGTCTCAGGCTATCCCTTGTCTTCTGTACTCAGTACTTTTTTACAGTGAAATTTGTTTTACTTTGCTAAACAATAGGAACTGATGGGCTAAAAGTTAACATGCAGAAGTAAAATATCCTGTTTTATACACCTATCCCTTTTGTCTCCTTTTTGAACTTGCTGTTTTTCTTTTCATTATAATGAAGAATATTAGAGAAATAACACCAGAGCCCAATAAAATGGCTGAAGATGAAGTATGTTTAGAATGCTGTGTGGGCAGTAAGTGTAACAATTAATGGTGATAACAGTTAACTTTATTAATAACTGAATGGGTTTTACACACCATTTGATCACCCTTTTGTTTCAGTATAAACCTTGGTGTGCATTATTACTTTTCCCTCAATGTTTTAACTCTGATGAAAATCAATGGGAAACGACTTAATTCAAAAATAGAAATAGTATTGTGTAGCTTTTTTGCATTTTTCCAGTGCTTTACAATAATGAGAGCTCAGTTCAAGGCACAGCTCACTTGTGTTGTATTTATATAAAACCGGATCCTTTCCAAGCTGTTAATAATAAAGTGTAAATGGCTGACTGCATTATATGATGGGAAGACTAACGCAAACAAGGATGTGCTTTAAACCTTGGTTTGTTAAATAATAAATGCTTACAGTCTCAACCAGGTCATACTTCCACAGTATAATTAAAGGTCTGAATGTTGTCAGAGCCTTGGTGAGATTAATGCTAACAACTATTATGGTTTAATATATTGAATATTATACACAATGATGGCAAACTATCCCAGTGGACATTTATGTCAAAGCTTCTGGCTTATTCACCATTCAGCAGAATAGCTATCTGGGTAATGCAGTACTTAAGTATTTTATTAATTTTGACCACTTTCATGAAGATTAGGTAAGAATATTTTCATTTCAATTTAATATGAAATTCGTTTGAGCTTCACAGAGTGAGTAAATGCCTTCGGTTTCGTTATTCAAAGTTTCAGTTTACTGAAAGCAAATGCCTTAGTGTGAATGCAGGGAATTACTATTCCATACATTTGTGTACTGCAAAATGTTTGAAGTAAAATTTTCTGGATCTAAAAGTCATAGTTTTGCCCAATGAATTATGAATTCCTCCCTTCTTTCTCTCTTTCTAAAAATGCTACAGCTTGCTCAACCTCAGGTACAATTTGTCCTTTTTGGTTTTGTTTGACACTTTACAGGAAATTCTTAATATTTATAGGATGATAAACAACATGTCTTTTCAAAGCATCTCTTAGACTTTTGTATCCTTTTGAAGTTTTGGCTGCTATTAGATTTCCTTTACATACTGTCATTACACCTTTATTCAGGCAGAACCCATACTAGCTAATTCCTTATGGTTTGATACAGTTCAAGTTAGTGTGTGAAGCAAACTGTAATAGCTCTTTTTGGAGAAAGGCAAGCGTAATATAACTTTGATGGTGCTCAATGTCCACTTAAAAAAATGCAAGATATACTGATTAGCAAAAAAAAAAAAAAACTTTACTATGCCTTTTAACACCTTTTATTTCTCCTAGTGAATGAATCACAGTCATATTTACAAATGTAATGATGTTATTGTACATTCTTTTTCTACAACACACTGATCATTACCATATAGTCCAAAGCAAATTAATTGCTCTTGTGCAGATGCTGTGCTACTATTTCATGCACTTCTTTGATTTGACACTATTTGTCTTTGTTTGTCTTTTCAGCTTTTCCCGGTTAGGAGTCACCACAGTGGAACTCTGGTCCACTAATGATTGGCAGTTGATTTTTATGGTGCCGAGTTGCCAGCCCAATGCCCAACTGTCAGCGAAGGCACGCCCATTCACACATGTCTTTCAGAGGCCACTTGACCATAGGAGGATATGCAGACTCCACACAGAAGGCACTCCAGCCGAGAATCGAACAGGAGAACCTCTTGCTGTGAGGTAACAATGCTACCGCTGTACCACCGTGGATATCTAACCACTTCTTTGATTTGACACTAATTCTGCTAAAGGACCATGAATTTCAGAGCCTAGTGATACACCATTAAATGAACTTTTGCAAAACCAAAAAAAATGGGGGGGGGGGGTTCACTTCCTTGCATCACATGACATGTTGGGGAGGTTGAGTCCACCATACTTGTGATTTGTGTATACTAAGCACCAAGTTCAAAACTTCTATCCTTTAAAGAAGGGGACATACTGTCAGCTACAACACTTTTGGAATTAATTGCCTGCTCACACTTAAATTTATAGTTTTTATCTGCCCTGCAGTACCCATCTTACAGTTGTTTAGAGAGTTACTGACACTTTATGATTTAGATAACAGACACACAAACTGGTGCAGTTATTTTAGTCATAAAAAATTTGTTAAAAACAGTACATTTTTTATAACTGTTAACACTGCATTATGTGAAGCACTTTAAATCAGTTTAATATGTCATCTGAATCATTTATTTTAGCACCCAGAGGAAGTATGATTTAGCTTACTTTAGCAGTACCATTTTTCCTGCAGCAGTTATTAATGGAATTGTTCAATTTCAAATAGAAATCGAAGCTGATTGATCACGTTTTATATATATATCAGCATTTTTTTCTGTTAGACTATTGAACCATATGAATATAATTTTGAAAAAATTCTGCTGTCTAAAGGATGATGTTGAATTAACAGTTGCATATTTTTGGACTGGA
>NC_056743.1:557364717-557417217 GCF_019279795.1 Protopterus annectens | reverse complement strand
GTTATTTTCTAACACTGTCTCCAGCAGACAGACAGATAAAATCTATCTTGGTGGCTAATATGTCGGTGTAGTGTGTTAAATACTGCTGAATACTATCTATACCTAGTTGGTTGGGAATATTAGTTAAAAGAGACTTAACATCCATCGTAACTAACAGATAAGGAAGGTTGTCCAAAATATTAGCAGTTTCCTTATATAGATCCAACAAAAATTGTTTAGAGTCGCTAAGGATAAAGGGATTCAAACTACTACTGGTCTTAACATTTTCTCTACATAAACTGACAAAGGTTCAGTAGCCCAACCTCTGCTTGCTATGATGGGTCTCATTGGTGGATTCAGAGGGTCTTTATGGACCTTGGGTAATCCTTGTATAGTCGGTATTAATGGATTTTTAACCCATAAAAAGTTGTACATTTCTGTTGTAATTAACCCACTTCTATTCAAATCATCCAAAGTATTATATACCCTTAAAACATGTCCTTGAACAACTTGCATGGTTATAGGTATATAAAATGTCATATCACTCAACATTTCCTTCATATAACAATTATAGGCATCTCTTTCTAATACTACTACTGGGCCACCTTTATCAGCTGTTCTAAATGAAATGTTCTTATCATTCTTAAGGTTATTTAAAGCCTTTTTTCTGTCTGAAAGTTAAATTACCTCTCTTAGAGCTAACAGATGATTTCTTTGAGGTAGAATAAATATCTTCTTCAACCATTTTACAAAACGCATCCACTAATGGGTGTAAATTGGGAACAAATACACTGGGTTTATGAAATTGTAGAGGTTGTGTGTTGCTGGCATCATTGTTAAACAGCAACTTTAATTGTAAGTTGCGAGCAAACAATTTGATATATAAGATTGTGTCTGTCAAATTACTGTACGCACTAGGTATGAAAGAAAGTCCCCTATATAGGACTTCTAACTCATACTTATCTAAGGGTCTGTGTGAAAGATTCCAAACTAAGTTATAACCTTCCTTATCTGTTAGTTACAATGGATGTTAGGTCTCTTTTTACTAATATTCCCAACCAACTAGTTGTAGGTAGTATTCAGCAGTATTTAACACACTACACCGACATATTGGCCACCAAGATAAATTTTATCTGTCTGTCTGCTGGAGACAGTGTTAGAAAATAACATCTTTTTCTTCAATAATGAATTGTTCCTTCAAAGGGATGGGGTAGCTATGGGCAAATCTTGTGCCAATAGCTACGCCAACCTTGTTATGGCTATGTGGGAGAAACAGAAGCTTTTCCATTTGTCTTATTACATGAAACATGTCATCTTTTATAGACATTTCGTAGATGATTTGTTTTTTCTTTGGACTGGCAGTGAGGATGACTTGAGCAGTTTCTTTGAAGAAATAAATCAATTTACTAATTTCTTGAAATTTACCTTGGCAGTTTCAACATGTAGTATCTCTTTCTTGGATGTCTTTATTGAACATCTAAGTAATGGTAAACTTAATACAGGTGTATACAGAAAACCTTGCTATAAAAATACATTACTACATAGAGAAAGTATGTACCCTAGATATGCGTCGACAGAGTGAGAAATAACATCCAATGTGTAGAAAATCCAAGCAATCCAGTCTTCTGAAACAGATAAATCAGTTTATTGCACAGATGAACCACGATAAGCGCTTTCACTAACTAGTAGCTTCTTCAGATCACAAACAGGAAGCACAATAGCCATGTGCTTTAAATATCTGCATGTTAATTAATCAACCCACTTTTAAAGCAGAAGCGCCATAAAACAAAACTTAAAAACTAAATATATGAACATAATATCATTGACATCTAAAGTAGACAATAGTGTATACATATTCTATTGAAAATTAAAAGTTAAAAATTAAAATAACTTCATTCCATAAAGAATGTAAAAACATATTGTAAGCAGCATACTATCAAGTATAAAGGTATATGCAGCCTAATACATAAATGTATGTGATAGTCATATTAAATAAAACCTTAACACATGCAAGTAATAATGCAAGGCAACTTATAAACTAAGCAAGGTAGATACCATCAGAAACATGATAGCTAGCAATAAAAAATAGTCATATGCAGATCGAGAGAACTATTATCAAACAAAGTGATACTTGTTATAGTAAAGTCAGTACATGAATGTATATCTGCATCTGTATAAAAAATTTATATAAGTGTAGTGACTAAATAAATATATATATCTAGATGTAAAATATGAGTGCATATGTACAAGAATAAATAAATAAATAAATAAATAGAAGAATAAATTATCTAGAAGTATGGAGCTAAAAACCTTAACGAAACTGCAATGTGAAATAAATAAGTTACCCAGAAAAAATGTATATGTGCAAGTATCAAAATACATTAAAATCTAAAATCTAAAAAATATCAGAACTTAGTATGCCTACGCTTCTTTAAATGTGGTCTGATAGATGCCCTTTCATTTAAACCATGACCTCTATCAGCTCTCAACAAAATTATCCACCTACTTTCTTTGTCTTCAGTATGATTCATAATATCACCTCCTCTTACATTAGCATTCATTTTCTCCAGCACCCTAAACATAAACTTGTGTTCAGGACTTGTTTGTGTCACATGCTTGGCTAGTGCATTCTGCAGATTACCTTTCTTTATAACAGTGTTCCCTTATTCTATCTCTTAGTACCCTATTCGTTTTACCAACATAGAAACATGAACACAGTTCACATACAGCAAGATATATGACATCAGGTGTCATACAGTTGGCATTGGCTCGGGTATATATTTCCCTCTGTGTATCTGGATGTATAAATACTATACTAGAATCTATTAAGGAACAAAAATTGCATTGTCCACAAGGTGTTGTACCATAACTAAAGCTCGGGTGTATACCCTTGTTTGGTGGATAACAAAGCAGTCTTTTAAGATTCTTCTTATTCCTGTAGGTAAAAGATGGAGAATCACCTACAATCTTTGTCAGTATGTCATCAGTATGTAGTATGTTCCAATTTTTGGAGATAATCTCTCTGATTTGTTTATTATCTGCTGTATATGAAGTCAGAAACCTAACTTTTGCATTAGTGACTTCTTTGACATTATTCATTACTAAAGGCTTGGGCCCAAAATATGGGGTACCTAATGTTGAACGTAGACTTAAAGCATTATCAAACTGTAAATCTACCTCCGTAGAATGATAGCCCCTCTCAGCAAACTTCTCTCCTAAATCACATAAGTCTGCCATAAAGCCTTTGTCATTGGAATTCAATCTAGACATTCGTAGGGTCTGTCCTTTCACTATGTTACTGAAAACATACTTAGGGTGCATACTAGTTCTGAATAATAAAGTATTCCTATAACAGGGTTTCCTAAAAATACCAGTGTTAAACATTCCACATTCAAGTTTTTCGATATATAGGTCTAAAAATTCTATTTTCAATAATGAATATTTCATTGTAAATTTTAGACATGGTGTAATATTATTCAAAACCATATTGAAACTAAGCAGTTCTTCTGTATTACCATCCCATAAAATAAACACGTCATCCACAAAACGTCTATAGAATCTTACATGTTTCTTAAACATATATTCTTTAAATAGAAACTGTTCTTCCCAGTAGGCTAGGAACATGTTGGCGTAGCTATTGGCACAAGGAGTGCCCATAGCTACGCCATCTAATTGCTGATAAATATTATCAGTGAACATAAACACATTATTTTCCAGCACTAGCTCAAGGAAGTGTACCAATAAGTCAATTAAAACATTACCATAGGTACTATGTTCTATGAGATAATTACTAACGTAAGCTAGACCAAGGTCGTTGGGGATGACTGTGAACAATGATTGTATGTCAAAAGTTACTAAAATCAGATTATGGATGGTATCCATTTGATTATTAAAATAGTACAAATCTGTTTGAAACTGTTTAGAATCACGTAATACAAATTCATTATTATTTAAAATACACCTTAAATGTTTCTCAATAAAAACTGACAAGTGCTCCGTAACCCATCCTTGCCCTGAGACTATTGGTCTCATGGGTGGCTTAGTAATACTTTTGTGTATTTTGGGTATTCCATGTATAACTGGGAAGGTAGGCATCTTAATATATAAATAATTAAACTCATTTCTATTTATTAAGTTACTTCTATAAATATCAGTTAAAATACCATGTACATACGCACACATTTCATAAACCTTAGTAAAATCAATTCTTGTATAAAACACATCACTTAGCATAGTATACATTTCATTTTGATAATCTATGGTATCAAGTACCACAACACCAGAGCCTTTATCTGCTGGCCTAATAGTTATATTTAAATCATTTCTTAAGTTATAGAGGCTCCTTCTCTCCTGGTATGACAGATTATTGTTAAAATTATTCGATCTCTTTTTATGAAAATACTTATAAATCTCATCTTCTGTAGTGCATAAATATGCTTCAATTAATGGATGATTGACTGGTGTATAATCGCTTAGATTCTTCATGTTTCTGATGGTATCTACCTTGCTTAGTGTATAAGTTGCCTTGCATTATTACTTGCATGTATTAAGGTTTTATTTAATATGACTATCACATGCATTTATGTATTAGGCTGCATATACCTTTATACTTGATAGTATGCTGCTTATAATATGTTTTTACATTCTTTATGGAATGAAGTTATTTTAATTTTTAACTTTTAATTTTCAATAGAATATGTATACACTATTGTCTACTTTAGATGTCAATGATATTATGTTCATATATTTAGTTTTTAAGTTTTGTTTTATGGCGCTTCTGCTTTAAAAGTGGGTTGATTAATTAACATGCAGATATTTAAAGCACATGGCTATTGTGCTTCCTGTTTGTGATCTGAAGAAGCTACTAGTTAGTGAAAGCGCTTATCGTGGTTCATCTGTGCAATAAACTGATTTATCTGTTTCAGAAGACTGGATTGCTTGGATTTTCTACACATTGGATGTTATTTCTCACTCTGTCGACGCTTGCCTGAGTTATTTACCTATTTATTTATCTGTTTATAAGCAAGCGTGCTGTGGCAGTAACCAGCATTTTTATTTATATTCTAACGCTGTCTATGCACCCTAGATATGTCTTCACCAATATTATTAAAGGTCAGGCAATTCGGGCATCTAGATTAAATCCTATGCAAGGTAACTTTGAGACGGAATTGGCAAGTCTTATGATAGACTATTAACAAGGAAATATAGAGTAGATGAAATTTCTATAGGTTTTCAGTGTATAGAGCACCTTAGATTGGATAGAGCGGGTCCTTAATTCTCAGAGCGAGGCAATAAACATTACACTGTTAAAAGTATTATTATTAATGTCACTGCACCAACCCAAAAAATTTCATTATTCTATACACATGATTTTTATCAAATTAGAGACATCTTGTGTAAGCACTGGAATGTTTTAACTGATGATCCTAATATTAAAGAAATAGTAGGTGAACATCCACAGTTTTTATTTAAAAATAAGAAGAATTTACATAGACTTTTATGTTATACAAACGCTACATCTTTTTATGAAAATAAAAATTTTTTAGGTACTAATCCCTGTAATAAATGCAATTGTTGTCCTTATATATGTGATTCGAACATGTTCTTACATCCCAATACATCTCAATTTTTTAGTTTTGATGTTAGTGCTAATTGTGACATGGAACATGTGGTCTACCACACTTTATTTTCTTCCTGTCCTGCCTTCTATGTCGGTAAAACCGCCAGAAGGCTTAAGGACAGAGTGAGGGAACACCTATATCAAATCCGTATTCAGTCAAATACGAATGCTTTGTCTAAACACATTCTAGAAACTAATAATTCACATACATTTTAGTTTTTAGTTTTATACACTAATATATCTAGTTTGAAGGGAGGGGACCTTAGGAACCATACTGAAAGAAATGAAACCAACTGGATTATTAGACTGCAAGCACATATTTATCCTGGTCTTAATGACAAGGTCCCTATAAGACCAGCCCTCAAAAGTAGAAGGTATTGTTTTAAATAATTTTTAAATACTTTCTCTAGTTTATAAAAAATTGCCTTAGTTATGGATTAGCTAAGTTTTATTTATATACACATATATATATATATATATATATATATATATATATATATATATATATTCTTTATATTTTAGCGATGTTTATTATCAGTATTGATGTTCTAAATAATTTGTTCTATTAAATTCCTTGTATAGGTATATATCATTGTTTATTCATTGCTTATTTAATATGTATATGAACTAATTATGATGTTGTCATTTAATTTAATAAGTCATTGAAGGTGTTGTTATAAATATATAAGGCGTGTCTTGAACTGTTTTTTTACTTTTATGGTTTGAAGAAGCCACCTTGGCGAAAGTACTTACCAGATATCTGTCAATAAAAGATTTGGTTTTCCAGAAGAAGTTGTGACAGTATTTTACTTTATTGGATTGGATTTATTGTGTATCCTTGGTCTGAAGAGACTTGTTGAATGCTGTTTGCTATCATCTACATGGTTTTGGTCTGAAGAGACTTGCTGTATTCTGTGTGTTACCATCTGCATCATTCTGATGAAGTTTCCAGGGTGGAAATGAAAGCGCTAAATCGACTGTTTTGTTTTAAGATTTAATAAACCACTTTATTATTATCCGGTCAGTGACTGAACTGTTTTTGGTGTTTATTGCCATTACGAGCTGGTGTTTTACTGCCATTACGAACTGTTTTTTGTGAGACTGCCTTCATTGGGATCCTGTAAAGTGGGGGAGTTTTGTGTTATTAGTTTTATGTTCTTTGTCCTTTTTCTCCATTTTTTGGTGTTAGCAATTCTTTATTTTATGGTTTTACTTCTTTGTCCCTTGCTCAAGAGCGTTTATTTTCTTGTGGTACTGACTGTTATTTGGTTTATTATTGTGTTGATTATATCCTATGTAGGAGGGCCAGTCTGAAGGAGATTGGGAGACTGTAAAGTGGTGGCAGGGGAAAGTGTAGTTAAGCAGCATAGAATGGTGGTCTGTAGGATGACGTTGGTGATCAAGAAGAGGAGGAGGAGTGTGAAAGGATTAAATGGTGGAAGTTAAAAAAGGGTGATTGTGAAGTGGAGTTTAGGGAAGAGTTAAGACAGGCACTGGGAGGCAGTGGAGAGTTACCGAATAGCTGGGTAACTACAGCAGAACTAGTAAAGGAGACTGCTAGAAAGGTGCTTGGTGTGACATCTGGACAGAGGAAGGAGGACAAGGAGACCTGGTGGTGGAATGAGGAAGTACAGGAGAGTATACAGAGGAAGAGGCTGTTGAAGTGGGATTGTCAAATAGATGAAGAAAGTAGACATGAGTATAAGGAGATGAGGCGCATGGCGAAGAGAGAGGCGGCGAAAGCTAAGGATAAGGCGTATGGAGAGTTGTATGAGAGATTGGACACTAAAGAGGGAGAAAAGGACCTGTACCAATTGGCTAGACAGAGGGACAGAGCTGGGAATGATGTGCAGCAAGTAAGGGTGATAAAGGATAGTGAGGGAAAGGTACTCACAAGAGAGGAGAGTGTGTTGAGTAGATGGAAAGAGTATTTTGAGAGGCTGATGAATGAAGAGAATGAGAGAGAGAGAAGGTTGGATGATGTGGGGATAGTGAATCAGGAAGTGAAACAGATTAGCAAGGAGGAAGTAAGGACAGCTATGAAGAGGATGAAGAATGGAAAGGCTGTTGGCCCAGATGACATCCCAATGGAAGCATGGAGGTGCTTAGGAGAAATGGCAGTGGAATTTTTAACTAGATTGTTTAATGAAATTTTGGAAAGTCAGAGGATGCCAGAGGAGTGGAGAAAAAGTGTTTTTGTACCTATCTTTAAGAATAAGAGTGATGTGCAGAGCTGCAGTAACTACAGAGGGATAAAATTGATCAGTCACAGCTTGAAGTTATGGGAGAGAGTAGTAGAAGCTAGGTTAAGAAGGGAGGTGATCATTAGTGATCAGCAGTATGGTTTCCTGCCAGGAAAGAGCACTACAGATGCAATGTTTGCTCTGTTATTTGAGAAATACAGAGAAGGTCAGAAGGAGTTGCATTGTGTCTTTGTAGACTTGGAGAAAGCATATGACAGGGTGCCTAGAGAAGAGTTGTGGTACTGTATGAGGAAGTCGGGAGTGGCAGAGAAGTATGTAAGAGTGGTACAGGATATGTACGAGGGTAGTGTGACAGTGGTGAGGACTGCAGTGGGAGTGACAGATCCGTTTAAGGTGGAGGTGGGATTACATCAAGGATCAGCTCTGAGTCCTTTATTATTTGCAGTGGTGATGGACAAGTTGACAGATGAGATCAGACAGGAAGCCCCGTGGACTATGATGTTTGCAGATGACGTGATCTGTAGTGAGAGTAGGAATCAGGTTGAGGAGACTCTGGAGAGGTGGAGATATGCTCTAGAGAGCAGAGGAATGAAGATCAGCAGGGCTAAGACAGAATATATGTGTGTAAATGAGAGGGAGGGTAGAGGAATGGTGAGAATGCAGGGAGTAGAGTTGGTAAAGGTGGACGAGTTTAAGTACTTTGGATCAACAGTTCAGAGTAATGGTGAATGTGGAAGAAAGGTGAAGAAGTGAGTATAGGCTGGGTGGAGAAGAGTGTCAGGAGTGATTTGTGACAGACGGGTACCAGTAAGAGTGAAAGGGAAGGACTACACGACAGTAGTGAGACCAGCTATGTTATATGGGTTGGAGACAGTGGCATTGACAAAAGGCAGGAGTCAGAGCTGGATGTGGCAGAGTTAAAGATGTTAAGATTTGCACTCGGTGTGACTAGGATGGATAGGATTAGGAATCAGTATATTAGAGGGTCAACTCATGTTGGACAGTTTGGAGACAAAGCAAGAGAGATGAGATTGCGTTGGTTTGGACATGTGCTGAGGAGGGATGACAGGTATATTGGGAAAAAGATGCTAAGGATGGAGCTGCCAGGTAAGAGGAAAAGAGGAAGGCCTAAGATAAGGTTTATGGATGTGGTGAGAGAGAACATGCAGGCGGTTGATGTGACAGAGCAAGATGCAGAGGATAGGAAGAAATGGAAAGAGATGATCCGCTGTGGCGACCCCTAACGGGAAAAGCCGAAAGATGATGATGATTGTGTAAGTTTTGTTGTTTGATTTGTTGTAGTTTGCATAGGATTGTGTATGTGGTGTATGGTGTGTTACTATTTGCAATTTTGTGTTTCAGGATTTTGAGCGTTAACCTTTATGGTCCCGAGATATTGAAATTCGCATGAGCGCCTATAGGAAATCAAAAACAAGAAAGTGAATAACGTCCTTTACAGGCATAGTTTGGACTGTTCTGGACACACAGGTTTTAAGTTTGGTATTGTGGATGTGGTTAACCTGGATGCAAGGGTTGGAGATTGGAAGAATTATCTATGTAAAAAAAAAAACTAATGTGGCAGCTTAGATTGGCTGCCAACTTTCTTCCAGGGTTGAATGACCATTTATCCATCTTCCCAGTACTAAAGGAAAAAGCCAACAAAACTAATAAAAATATTTGAAGCATTTAGTATGCTCTAACGAGTGAACAATTGCATATATTTTAGTGCATTGCAAACTACAAGGATATATTTTTATGTATGTTTAAAACATTAATAATTTATACTTATATTTTTATGTATCTATACATTTAAAATTCAGTGTAGAAGTGGTGTTACAATATATACCTGTATACTTTGGGAATACAGCATGTGTTTTACATGTTATACTTGTTGTAGGCATGTATATCATTTGGCTACAGGAAGTGGGAATTTTGAAATTTTTTTTAAGAATACAGGATTTTACTTAATTGATTAATTGGTAATTTAAATTATTGCGTATTAAGTGGAGAGTATTTATTGGTTGGTTTGAAATTGTGTGGTTGTTCTGATGAAGTCAAAATTTTTGATGAAAGCACTTAACACTGAAGTACTGTGTACCATTTTATTGTTTTACTATTAAAAGAAATATCCTGCAGTCCTTTGTGTGCGTTTCGGTTGTCTATGCACCTACACACTTTGCTGTGTTTAATTAAATAAACTCATAATGCCTGCTTGAGCTTCTTAGAGAAAATACTTCTTTCAGTGTGCAGACAATGAAAAAATAAAATAATCACCCTTATGGTGTGGTACAGTCCATCTATCTGGGATTTTATTCCATATATTGAATTACATACCAGTTATTTTGTTTAGGTT
The DNA here is from genome assembly GCF_019279795.1 of Protopterus annectens. Taxonomy (NCBI): domain Eukaryota; kingdom Metazoa; phylum Chordata; order Ceratodontiformes; family Protopteridae; genus Protopterus; species Protopterus annectens. The sequence goes on along the minus strand of NC_056743.1, from coordinate 557,407,061 downwards.
CATAGGTTCAGAGGTGTGTTACTAGGTTTACGGCCCTGGAGCCTATATAAGCCTAGCCCAAAAGATTCCCTAGCATCGATCTTCCCAATGTTAGTTCCCATTACCCCTATCAAGCAGGGCCACTGAAGTGATCCCTGGAGTGAATTTTCTATTATCCATCCACTCATCAAGATTTCTCTTGAAGAGGGCCAGTGAAGCGCTCTGCTTGACGTGAATGGGAAGTTTGTTCCAGAGTATGGGGATTCTCTGGGTTAAGAACCTGCCCGTCCAGCATGTTATGGTTATTGAGGTAATGAGGTTGAGGTCCCTAGAGTGTATGGAGCAGAGGGATTGGGATTTCTTTAGATGTATATATCTAACAGCTCTGGGTCAGACATGGCTTTGTAGGTCAAGCAGAGACCGCCTCTAAGCAAGTGATATGAGACAGAGTATAGATGTAGTTTTTTGAGTCTGTCCATGTAGGGCATGTGTTTAAGGCCTAAAGTCCTCTTTGTGAGGTATTTTTGTGGCCTTTCCAGGTGTTGTAGGTGCCTAGTGAGGTACATGCCAAATGGGGCATTGTATTTTATAATAGGTCAATGAGGACGAGTAGAGAGGGATTATGACCTCCTCCTTTCTGGAGGAAAAACCTTTTGTAATGAGATGTGCCACACAGAAGGTCTTTCTGACCACAGTGGCAATGTGGTTATCAAAGGAGATGCTGCTGTCAGCCTGTTTCCTCATATCTCTTATCACACCTTCTGTGTTTAGTGGACTACCACTGATGTGGTAGTTCACGGGTACTGAGTTTTTCCCAAAGGGAATGACAATGGACTTTTTGGTATTGAGCTTTAGTCCATGGTTCTGGCACCAATCATTGGTCTCAGTGAAGCCTTTTTGTAGGATGTCTAAATTGGTTGGTGAATCAATAATGGCACCCAGTTTGCAATCATTGGTGAACTTGGTCAGCCATAATCCATTTGTATTGGCTTGAACTTCAGAGAAGTAGATGCCAAACAGGAGAGGACCTAGGACTAATCACTGTGAGACTCCACTTGTAACTGATCGATAGTCAGATTTGGAGTCCGCTACTTTGATAGTGTGGGCTCTATCAGTGAGCCAGTTGGCAGCCCATCTTATGACAAAGGGTTTTATGCCTAGTTCAGTGAGTCTATCTATAATTCCCGACTGACGGATGGTATTGAAGGCCTTGGCAAGTTCGAAGTAGGCAGTGTGAACTACCTTGGCTTCATCCACAGCTTTGGTGACAGACCCGAAGAAGTCTATCAGGTTGAACAGGCATGATCTAACTTTCATAAACCCAAACTGCATGGGGTCCAGAGTTCGGAGATTCCCTATGTCCCTCTTTATAAGGTCCGTGATGATGAGTTCCATAGCCTTACATATCAGACTCATCAGGCTAATATGGCAGTAGTTCCCGGGGTCAGTAGTCCCCCCCCCCTTTGTGGAGTGGGATGACCATACCAGTGCGCCATTCTGAAGGGACAAAGCCTGAAGTGAGGCTGTGATTGAACAGGACACTCAGATGTGGTGCCAGTTCACTTTGTAATTAATGTAGAATGCAGCCAGAGATACTATCAAGTCCCATGGAGGCTGTATTCTTGGCTATGGACAGTGTAGTTTTTACCTCTGCAGCCATGAGTGATATTAGGGACTTAGCATTCCTCAGGTATTGTGATTGGCCCTTTAGGGGGTGAAAGTGGGGGTAAAGTTCACACTGAACCTGTCAGCCAGTATATTGGCAATATCAGTTGGCTCAGTATACGTGTTGCCATTGTGCTGTAGCTCAGAGCAGATCTGAGTATTGCCCTATAAATTTTTGGCATAACTATAGAATGCCTTGTGGTTGTCCTTAGTATCTGCAGCAATTTTATTTTTGTAGCTAGTTTTAGAGGATTTGATGAGAGATCTCAGTTTTTTGCTGAGGTTAGCAAGGGAGTTTTTCTGGTCTTGTGACTTTACCCTTTTCTGCAACAGTTTCTTCCTTCTGTTGTAGAGCCTGTTTATGGCAGTGGTCCACCAGATTGGATTCCTTTTTTTGGAGGAGAGTGTTTAGTTGAGCAATCAGGTAATTGAGTTTCACAGTCTCTGAAAAAAGGTTACTTATTAATAATTTGCTGTAAGGCAAACATACTTCTAAACTTTCCAGACAATTTCCATATAAAGTACTTTCTATTCACTCTTGACAACATCAACACTACCAGTACACAGCCCCCCTCTCTGGTATAGAAGTTATCCAAACTGTGGGTTAACCCAAAAAACAGTTTTACACCCAGCAGTTTAGCAAATACAGACTTCTTTGGTAATAACAAACACAATTCTAATATTTATTGCCATACCTAGCTTTAAAAGCAAGTGTGATTTCTATACTTTTATTTCTGTGCAGCCAGCTTTTAGGTTAAACTCTCTGGAAGAGAGCAAATGTTGTAGCCTAAATGCCTGTATTTAACAATGCAGATTCCTGGCTCATTGCAGTACTCTAATGTGCTTCATTTTGTGTTGGTTTGCAATAAGTCTGCTTCAAAAAACTTTAGACCATACCTCCAAATGTCCATACCCCTTCTCATCTCATCCAGCTCCCCCCACTGCACATTGGCATTCTTGATGATGACAATGAAGAGGATGATATCATTTATAGAGCAATGTCCATTGCTTTCAAACTTCATCCATTGTGGTGATATACTGTGCTAAATGCTTTAGCATCTTGCATGCCCCAGAGGGGGACGACTCCATTTTCTTGTACCTGAGACTTCTGTTTTCTGAAACTTAAATTTACTTATGATATTCTAGTAATGCCACATTGGCTATAGTGTTGCTTCAGGTATATGTTTTAGAAGTGCTGTTTGAAATGATTAATCATTTTGTACACTTGAGTACATTGTGAGATTGTCAAAACATTTGTTTTAAACTACATATGTGCTACTTTAAATCGCCTTATTAAAGTCTCTAGTTGATGAATGAATTTCCCTTAAGAAACATTAGTCATATACGAGCTTTTATTCTGAGTTTGCTTATACTTGGAGTGCAAACTGAATGAAGTTTCATCTTCTCAAGTTCATCTCCTGTTCTCAGAGTCAGTGATTCATTTATTTCACAGATTTCCCTTTTATTTGCACTTGTGTGTCTGAGGAAATCATACATATAAATTCAGGGATACTTTTTTCATGATTAAATTTGTATTAGTTGTGCTTGGTTTCTTGCCAAGCGGTAACTTGACAACTAATACTGGAAACTTTGGGTTGCAGGTTCTGTCTCAGTGGTACATATATGACTTCACCTGGTGCTTGCGATGAACTGTTTGACTAGAACATGCCTACGTCATGCTCAGGCTCATGTTGAAAAGACATTTGTACACATCATTCCTCCTTCCACTTAGGAATGAAGTCATTATATCTGTGTACCGGTACTAGTACCATTTAAGTTCTCTTAGTACTTGTATCAACAATACCAAACTTATATGGGGAATTAATACATCTGAGTTACTTAATGATTCTGTTAATGGTATATCCAAAATATGTCCTGTATGCCATGGTATACAAATTTTTGATTTAGTTAGATGTTGCCCGTTTGATTCTCAGTTAAAGTGTCTTCTGTGTGGCGACATGCATGAATGGGCGTTCCTTCATTGAAGGTTGTGCATTAGGCCCGGCAAGCCAGCACATAAAACTCTACTGCCAATCATTAGTGGACCGGAGTTCTGCTGTGGCGACCCCTAACCGGGAAAAGCCGAAAGACACATTTTGTATAATAAAATGTGATAGATTTTTTTTAATTCCTATTACATTTTTCTTGTTTTTATTTCAGTTAAACTGAATTTTTTTTTTTCAGAATTTTAATCTAGATGAATGGAGTTGTTTCCAAAGCCTTTCTTTTCAGGTGTTTTTTTTTAGTAATTATGTGCCATTGTGGGGTGCTGTGGTAGCGTTGTCGCCTCACAGTAAGACGCTGTCCGGTTCAATTCTCAGCTAGACTGTCTTCTGCATGGAGACATGCATGAATGGGCGTACCTTCGTTGAAGGTTGTGCGTCAGGCCTGGCAAGCCGGTATGTAAAAATCAACTGCCACTCATTAGCTGACCGGAGTTCCGCTGTGGCGACCCCTAACTGAAAAAAGCCGAAAGACACAAACAATGTGCCATTGTGGGGTACACTTAGAAGACACACATTCTGCAAGTTAGATTACAATTTAAAAAAATATTACTGAATACTTAGATTCTGTATCTCCTCTGTATTTATTGATAAACGTTTAAAGTGTACTACATTTGTACAGCATGCATTTCAGAGCATGTATAAAGTCAATGAGATTTATATAAATGATTGCCTAAGTAAAATTTCAGTTGATGTTACTTGCTCTAATGTTTAACATCAAATAATATTGGTAGTATGACTATTGAATTCACATATTCGTACATTACATGACTGTGCGCGGGACTTGTATTGAAGCTCACAGCAAAAATGAGTACAGAACAGCCAGATCCAAATGAACATTTTCATATACTGCGATGCACAAGCTACTACTCATAGCTAAATGGTGAGACAATAACATGCAGCATTAGGACCGACTAAATACCATAATGTTTTAGTAGATAGATGTATGGATTCAGAGGACAGTTGGACCCGTCTTCTCCCTGAGCTATGCAACTTTTTAGTTTTTACATTTCTTTGCATGGAAAAGTTTAGCTTGCCTTTAGGGAATTCCTTCTCTTTCACCCAAATTTGCTGCAGTGTTTGTTCCTGTAATGCATTGCATGGTGCTGAATTGTGCCAACTTATGCAAAGTATTTGACACAATGGCAGCTGTGGTCCAATACTACTGAATCTGATTATAAAACAGAGAAGGTAAAGAATAGTTGTGTAAGAACTTACCATAATGATAGATGTCTTTCTCTTCTCTGTTGCAGTATTCTTTACATGAGGGAGGAAGTTTCAGTGGTTCCTGAAGTCAGCGTGGACACATGCCCACCCTATAGAATCTCCTCCTTCAAGCAATGCAGGACAGGAATTTGAAATTCCAGAGGTTGGGCATGTTGTGTCCACACTGACTTCAGGAACCATTAAAACTTGCAAAGAGTTGTAAACCACGAGAGTATTTCATTAACAAAGGGGAAATCTGGCAACCCTGTTATAATGTGCAATATATTTTGCACATTTGTATGTGAGACTTTGCATAGCATGTATCTTCTTCTACTAAACATTTTAATTAGCTCTCAGGTCCTCAAACTCGCATGAAAAATGCTTGTTTTTGTTAGTAAAATAAAATATTTCCATTTGTCTGGGATCTGACAAGTCCCATTTTGTTGATCTGTGAATTGCGATGACTTGTTCTTGACAAACATTTTTAAGTAATTACATTTCTCCAAATTCTGCAGCCAGGTTAATATTTTCATTGTGCAATAAATAAATAATTGTATCTGTTTATTTTGATAATTTTTAGTTCATGCTCAATGCACGAAATGCACAAAAGTATTAAGCGGGCATTAAAGTAAAGTAGGACAGTCTAAAAGGCAGACTTTGCATTCGGGAAAGTAATGATGAAACTGTAATTCTGTGCCATCATAAAAGTAAATATATTTATCTTAAAGATTCTCTTAAAACACAAAAGAATTGCAACTACAGTTGTTTCAGTTGTGTCTGTGATGTATAATGTTTGCAACTAAAGTGGTGTCGATGTTTGTTTTTCATCCATATAAATGTCAGATTGCCTGTAATACGTAATCATTTAATAAAGATGTTTATTGGAAAAAAAAAAAAAAAAGATCCCACAGAAGACATGAGCTGTAGGTAGCTGTCTTCCCTGACAATATTGCAATGGGAATTCTTAAAATATTTAAATCGATGGTGCGTGTAATTGCCTTCAACAGTATTGCATTAGAAAGCACGCCTATGGAGAGGGGAAGCACTCTCTACCACTGCATTGCTAACTATACTAATTCCAAGACTTTGCAATCTCAGGGGTAAGGGGTAATGCATTTACCTTTCTAGGTGACGTTAGTGATAGTATTTGACTAAAGACAGGAGTTAGTTTAACAAAGCTGACTTTTTTCCATTTCACTCCAAAGACAGTATTCTATAATTATTCACCAGAAGACAATCAATCAGTGTCATATTAAATCTTTCAAGTGTTTTTTAATAATTGAATAATTTACCAAGTGGATTTGCTCCTTTTCCCTTATAGTGTAGTTTATCAAATTGATTACAAGGCTGTTTGTTTTAATATCACAAGGCCATCAGTTATCCCAGCATGTGGCATGGTATTAAAGGTTTTCTGCAAGTTATATATGCAGTGTACAAAAAGACTAACTTTGATTCATTGCAGCTGTTCAAAAATGCTACTGTTTTAGGCTGTAGGTTACATTATACAAGACCATTCTGTTCTTCATAAAATAAAACCTTATGTCCAATTTCAGTTCAGTTGCAGTTTTTAGTCCGTGTTTCTGCTGATCATTTAGCTTTGCTTGTCATCCTATCGGTCATTCAGTCCCCCTCCTGTCAGATATGAGCTCCTGATATTTGGCAATGTTTTTTTTTTGCTTTATAAAGTGAATAATCTTTTGACAAAACATCTTTGATCAGGCAAGCCGACATTCCGAGTGGGAAATATTGTAAATAATTTGGCACCTTAAAATTAAAGTCTAATAACATAACAAACACACTTGCCAAAATTGTACAAACTTTCTATTTATCAAATGCTGATGCAAAGTTCCTATAGATAATGGTGAAAAATCCTTATCTAACTAGAAATTTGATAAATGCTATCATAAGGGCAATAAAAAAAAATATTAGCTTTGTGGTTGCTTCCAATATACTGAGTTACCCCCAATAGGATTAATGAAAATCTTACCAACCCCTTATGAACTTTGGTTGCCTTACATTTTAGTAAGTAGTTATGTTCATCTCTGGTACCAAGGCATTGTGATACTAATACATACAAGTGAATGGTAGAATCACATCAGACCCAAAAAATGTTTTTGGTCAGCCAAACCAGTATTATATGTAACATAATGAAGCAAGTCATATTGCATTTTATGCATACTACTACAATTAACTACTTCTAAATAAAGATTTGTTAAAGGGAAAATTCTGAGTTTTATGACATTCATTGAAGAAGTAACTTTTAAGCACTTGAAGGTCAAACAGCACATGGTGCTTGTTGCATCAGTACATTATTTTTAATGCCAGCAAATGCCGCATCATTTAAATTGTTATAAAGGACATACATATAAATTATGATTACAAAAACTGGTCATTAACATTGACTCTAAAATTAAGTGAGGATTTAGACTGACCAGTGAATATGTACTAAAGTCAGAAAGTCCTACTCTGCAGCAAAATTAATCATAATAAGCTTTGTCATTGTAGAAAACTCATTGTTCCACTGCATATGTCACAGACTCAAACTGTTACAGCATCCAGTGCTACCATTCCTAATCTCTGGACAAGATACCTGAAGCATCTCGGAGAAGGACATTGATTCTTTAGCTCAAAAACATGAAATAGGTCTTCATCATTAATCCCTATTATATGGAGTCATTATTTAAAAATATATCTGTGTGTCATTATATTTAGTTTCGTGTAGGATGTTTAGATATTATCACTATTTGGTGTTTTGGGCAAGCCTAATTCCTGAGAGCCTGTGCCTTGACCAAACTACAAGGGATGTTAATGACAGACTTGGCAAACTTTTCAAAAAATATAAATATTAATAAAAGAAGAAATAGATTTTTGATGCCCAATGCAATGTCTTTCATGCTTATGGAATAATACTTTTCTCATAGTCTGATCAAAATACTGATTTTCAAATATAATCTTCATATGTATGTAGACAGAAAACACATGAACATGGGTTTATATTAGCCAAATTTCTTAAAGATCAGTAGGTCATAAGCTTTCATGGGACTATCATATCCTCCTGAATTTCCAAGTATACAGGACCTTTACTGGTTGTAAATTATAAACTACTAGGAGTATTTATGTAAGATATCTGTTCTCTCTCTCATTGTCATTGTCTCATTTGAAAATAAAGCATCAGCCTACGTTCCGCTATGAGTTTTGTTTACATACTTTTAAACAATCCTGTAGCTATTTTAACTTAGAAACCAATATTCGCTGAAATGTACTCTGTGAACTTTTAGTAAACAGTTTTTAACGGGTCTATATTATATTATCGAACGCTTAAAAAAGCGAACGCTGATTGATCGACCTAATTTAAGCGAAAGCTTCCAATCTCGAACTGTCAGATCAGCGATTTTTTCCCCAGGGAAAAAAATCGCTGATCCAAAACACATACACACAATACAAGCACACCAAACAAACAGAAATCCACACACATACACCTAAAATCTGATATCTAGCCCTACACTAAACTATGCACACACCACTAACTATCCACTTACCTTAACCCAAACCCTAACCCTAAGGTCCGTCACTATCGCACACTCACCTCACCCGCTCCCTAACCCTAACTCACTTAAATCCACCCTAACCCTCATGTCCACTCAATCGCGCACACACCTAACCCGAGCCCTAACCCTAACTCACCTAAATCACCCTAACACTCACATCCACACAATCACACACTTACCTGAATCCGACAGGTAACTTTCCACCATAACACTGAAAATACCGAAGCAACAGAAACGGACAACCGAATTCTTTCCATAGGAAAAAATTTGAGTTTCTGCTGCTTCGATATTTTGCAGTTTCGCAAAAATAAGTTTGATCAATCAGCATTCGCTTTTTTTAAGCGTTCGAGGATATAATATAGACCCTTTTTAACTATGACATTTAGGTAAACCTATTTTGGGGGGTGGGTTTCTTCTATGCTTTAAACTGATGGATGTTTAATCACTACTTTTATGTTTAATCATAATTTCTGTTACTTTTATATATTTAGTTATTTTACAGTTTCTCTTGATAATTTGCCATTGGTTTTATCTCCTACGTAGATTTTTTTGTGGAATTTGTTATAGTTATTTAGTATATCACAGTGTCCCTTTAGTCTATAAATCATTTAGACTTTTAGCAGTTTTCGTCATTTTACCGAGAGTACATTATTGATAAATCTTGCCTTTGGGTCTTTGCCAAAGTTAAATAGGAACCTCAGACCAGCCGATCTACCATAATATTAAACAAATAAATAAATACAGGAAACTTAAGAAAACCTTTTTTGAAGCTCAACATTTTTTAAATATTCTTGATGTAAAAACAACTCTGATTTTAAACATAGTTTTAGTACAACATAACAATTGACATGCCAAGGTATGCTGCAGTGATCTGACATAGTTGGTATTATGATGAGCTCTGAAATAACATGCATCCTAGCTAGGAGGTTAAAATATCTTACTGAGTACTGTGTTAATAATGTCCATGTATGTTTCAAAATAATATAGCTCTGTCTTTTATTATTGGTTGGTTTTAAGTCACTGGGCTTGAAATTTCTGTTACACTACTAGATAAATTAGAAGTTGGGCATAAGCTTAAGATTCTTGGCTTGGATCAGAGCCCTGTATCGTAAACAGCTGTAGAATTGGCTATTTGTTAGGATTATAAACAGCAGTTGAGAAGAATATGGCGCAAGACATATGTAGCCAAATCTCCTTTCGTCGTCTTTATTTTTATTTGTAATGGGAATTGAGGTAGTCCACAGCTAGGTAACTGCACACTCACGAAACTAAGTCTTATCTTGTTGTCAGATGACTATATAGCATGGGAGGGTTGGCATAGTGGTTGAGGTATTAACCTCAGAGACAGAAAAGTACAAGGTTTGATTCTTACCTGGAATACAGGACTAGGCTTAAAATGTTCCCTGTGGTCATTAGCCTGTTACTAACCAAGAAGTTAAGGATATGTTAATAAACAATAAAGTAAATAGAATTTTACCCCGAGAAATTGATATCATTAATATAATCATAATAAGCGCATTAGATTTGACTTTTGTTGCAGTAAAAAGGAACAGTTAAGGAAAAGAAAGGTAACAGTAAATGTTCTAAAACATTTGACACTGAGAAATATCCAGGTTATGTCAAAACACTTAAGTGAAAGAGTTTATAAGGCACAAATTCCAATCATGGGTAATCTTAATGTTAAAAAAAAATACATCTCACTGAAGTGTTTTTTTTTTTACAGTTCTATAATTGGGAAGTTAACCGGCCACGATGGTGCAGCGGTTAGCATTGTCGCCTCACAACAGGAGGTTCTCCCATTCAATTCTTGGCTGGAGCGCCTTCTATGTGGTCTGCATGTCCTCCCCATGGTTGAGTGACATTTAATGACATGCAGGTAGGTGCATGCATGAATGGGTATGCCTTCTTTGAAGGTTGGGTGTTGGGCTGGCAACTCGGCACCGTAAAAATCCTCTGCGAATCATTAGCGGACAGGAGTTCTGCTGTGGCGATCCCTAATCGAGAAAAGTGGGAAGTTAAGTGTTTTTGATTAATATTAATCTGGCAACAAGCAAATTTTTTTTATTATAATGCATAATTAATATTTTAAATATTTTATGATTCTCTCTTAATTGATTTGTACTAATTTCACAAATATCTTTGTGTAAGTCTAGCTTCCAAATGCTTCATCTTTGTGCTTGAATTAAAATAAGGTTTACCTTTCACTGACTTTTCTATGTTGATTTATAACTATTACCCTGGTATTTTTAATCTTATGCCTTCTTTTAGATATGTCTTCAAAATACTTTAAAGTTTTAGCGCATTAAGGTTGCATTTATATCGCCATCATTTAGAAGTACATCATCCATGAAAACTTGGATGAAAATGTAGTTATTTATTTACTTTTCCTTGTGATGAAATGTGCTGAAGATAAATGGGTAATGCAAATTTTACTGTGGATAAAGGGCATCCTCGTTTACTTCATTTCATAATTGTATTGCTGAAATACAAAGCTACAAATATTGATATATACCTGGATATTCCTATATAGTTGCTTTAATAAATATGTAAATCTTTCAGGAAAGCCAAAGTGTTCCAAGGTCTTAGAATGCTAAGTCTAGTAGACTGATTCAAACATCTTTTCAACATCTAAAATTGATGATAGCCCATTTTTGCTTGTTGTTATTAGTGTAGTGTATTAGCATTGTTGTTGTATTAATATTATCATACTGTTTGTATGTAATGTATCCAGTCTGTCACTATAAGTCAAAGAAGGGGATACATATTTTAATTAAAGAAGATAATATATGTTTTAATTTATTTGATGAATATGAACAATATATAGTCTACATTAAGTAGTAGAACAGGCCTATATGAAAATCAAAATACATATTCTTTATCCTTAAAATGAAGTTAATGAATATTTTTATGAGGAAAGAACAAATTTAGAATCTAAAACTAATACAACTGTAGATCAATATGTGTGTATATACCTTTAAGAAGCTAGCCAAGGGCTTGCACTACAGGATAAATACTGAACATGTGTGAGCCTGACTGTCATTTTGTAGTTAGCTGTTGAGATGTAAGCATGTACGTATGTAAGCTCTGTCTGTTAACTAGTTTGTTCATATTTAATGATGCTGCTATCCATCCCAATGTGATTGTATATATTAAAGCATCCGAATGAAACCCCAAGCCTTCTTGTTATATGTATTAGAAATCAACGAGTTACATGTTTTCAGAAGTGGCATATCTAAAGGAAATGGTACCAGAAGCAGCATATCTAAAAGGCCCTGAAGTCAGAACCGGCATAACGCAGGGGCATGAAATTTAAAACGGTTTGGCGAAAACAATTTAAGGCACTTATTCAGATGCTGGTGGAATATAGAGCAGTGGACCATCACAAAATGTACATACTTCATAAAATATGTCAGAAACGAATTTCAGGTATTAAAACTTGCTCAGCACTATTTCTTTTCGCATAATATGAAACGAGGCATACAGAACACACTAAATAATAATCACATAAACCGATATGTATGATAGTGATAAAAATGTTCGAATTACTACAGAAAATGTTTAAAGTTTGAATTGCATAAAATGAATAAAATGAGGGGAAACTGCATTTTTTTGCAAAGCATATGTATTTTGATATTAAGCAAAGATATCAGAGTTATTAAAAGTGTATGAAGTGTTCACATGTTTGTGCAGTGTTACAGTAAAGCTGTTTTGCATAGTACAGCCGTTACAGGGCACATATCCCAAGGTGCAGCAATTACAAAGCACATTTTGCAAAGTAAAGTATTTTGAAGAGTTTATTGTGCATTTGAATGTCATTACAAACCTACAGAACAGTTTGTTCAGACGTAATTACAAGGGCCATATTTTGTGTGTGTGTGTGTGTGTGTGTGTGTGTGTGTGTGTGTGTGTGTGTGTGTGTGTGTGTGTGTGTGTATGTATGTGTATACTGTGTGACGGGCAAAAAACAAAACCAACTCCAAAAATGAAAAATGCCACTAGACGGAGAACCACAGGTAAAGCGCAGCTTTCTTTGGATTATCCTCACAATGATAAATACAGGATTTTGTCCCACAATTTCAGAACTTCATCAGATAAAACCTCATTCAAAATTCTTCGTTAAATAGCCTAGAACCAATCAGAGAGAAAACTTCAAAATTTGAAAACAAATGAAAACACATCACAGGGACACACCCCCATCCTACAATTTAATTCACAACTTCATTCTTGTGAATGAAATCGTATGATGGGGGTGTGTCCCTGTGCTGTGTTTTGATTTGTTTTCAAATTTTGAAGTTTTCTATCTGATTGGTTCTAGGCTATTTAAGGAAGAATTTTGAATGAGGTTTTATCTGATGAAGTTCTGAAATTTTGGGACGAAATCCTGTATTTATCATTGTGAGGATAATCGAAATAAAGCTGCATGTTACCTGTGGTTCTCCGTCTAGTAGCGTTTTTTGTTTTTGGAGTGTGTATACTGTGTGAGCATGGCAGACAGATTTCAGAAACCCAGTGCACTTGTGTTTAATAGTAATATTGCTGTGAACTGGAGAGTGTTTGAGCAAGAGTATGACATTTTCATACAGGCAGCATTTTCTGATAAAGTTGAGAGTACAAAGGCATTTATTCTGCTTAATTTAGCTGGGTCAGAAGCCATTGAAAGGGAGCGTTCATTGTGTATGCACCTATCTATACTGGAGAGGGGGAAAACTGTCATATTGTTGTACTGGCTGAGTCAAGTGAGGACCCAGAGTGCTTAAAATGTAAATTTAGAGAAATGTGGATCTCCCAAACCAATGTTACTATGGAAAGGCACTTATTTTACACAAGAGATCAAAAGCTTGGTGAAACGTTTGCAGCATATGTAACTGACCTGAGATATAAGGCTAAAATATGCAGATTTGGTGACTTAAGGGATGACTTAATAAAGGACAAACTTGTGTGTGTGGTATAAAAGATGATGCTGTGAGAGAGATTTTGCTTCATGAGAGTGATTTAACTTTGAATGAGGTCATTGAGATTTGTCAGATATATGAGTTCATAGGAAAGCACACACATAAGCTTATAAGTGAGAGCAGCTCTAGGAGGCGCAGTGATAAAGTTCCTGTTTGATAGTATACAGCACATTATAAAAAGAGGCAGGTCCAAGCACATGGCAGATATGGGGTTTCCCAGGGACTGCTGCAGGTCTCCCCAGAATTTTGTAGTAAATTCCATACTTCACACAGTCACAGTGAAGCACAAGAGTGAGTCAGCAAACTCAAAGCTTGGGCCACAACCCTATTCCCTTGCCAACTGCCATAATTGTGGTGGAAATCATGAACTTAAAAGGGAAAAATGTTTAGTTTTTGGTCACCAATGCCACAAATGTAACAAATAGAATCATTTTAAATTATTTTATAAATCAAAAGGCATGCATTCTTTGATTAAAAGGGAACATTTTAAGAAACGAGTTGATCAGTTGGACTGTGACAAGCCTACTCTTTATGTTGATGGTGTGTCAGTGCTTCATGAAATGGTCATTGCAGTGGACTTAAGGGCAAAGAATGAAGTATTTTGTACTGTTCGGATAAATGGCAAACCCACAGAGCTCTACGTTGACACAGGTTCTAAGTGCGATGTTATGTCTGCAGAAACATTTGCTAGAGTGTGCAAAGGTGACAGGCTTGATTTGGCAAGGTGTGCGAAACTTGTTGCTTATAGAGGTGAAGAAATCCAAACCAAAGGCTCAGTAGTGCTTTCATGTTAATTTCAGCAGAGTCGAAGAAGCTACGGCTTGTTATTTTATGTGGTCAAGATGGATGTTCAGTCATTATTAGGGTTCAGAGAATGTCTGAAAATGGGACTGCTTTTTTAATAAGGAAGTCCACCATGTTAGCTTAAAGACCACTACTCTAATTTTGCCCAGTACATTTTTTCTACCTATGCTGATCTTTTCAAAGACAAACTAGGCAAACTTCCAGTTGTGTTCTCCATGAAGTTAGATCCAGAAGTCAGTCCAGTTATTGGGCTAGCACACAAAGTTCCAATAGCCATGCAGGACAGAGTCAAAGCAGAGTTAGACAAAATGGTGCAACAAGGTGTAATTTGTCCAGTGGAAACTCCAACTGAATGGGTATCTTCCATGGTGGTAGCTCATAAGAAAAGCTCAGATGACATCAGAATATGTATTGATCCTCGAGATTTGAACAAAGTACTAAAAATACCTCATCATCCAGTGTGCACAGATGAAGAAGTTGCAGCCTTGATGCCAAATGACACTATTTTGTCTGTCTTAGATGCAGAGAGTTCATTTTAACAATTCAGCCTGAGAAAAAAAATCCTTGTTGCTCACTACATTCAGTACTCCATTTGGCAGGTACAGGTTTTTGAGAATGCCATTTGTGATAAATTCTGCAAGTGAAGTCTTTCACCATGCAATTGAGAAAATTTTTTTTGGTATCCCTGTACTATTATAGTAGACATACTGCTAGAAGGTCGTAATGAAGCAGAACATGGCAGAAACCTAAGAAAAGATCTAGAAAGGGCATGTCAAGTTACTCTTAAACTCAATCCAAACAAATGAAAATTCAGGTTACAAGAAGTTCCTTATGTTGGCCATTTATTCAAGGTACAGGCCTACGACCAGATCCTTCAAATCAAATAGCCATTCTTGAGATGCCATCTCCAGACAGTGTTCCAAGCCCTGCAATGTTTTCTTGCCATGGTCAACTACCTAGGCAAGTTCATTACAGACTTGAGCCAACTATCACCACCACTCAGAAAGTTGGCAGGTAAAGATGTATCCTGGTCTTGGTTTGAGCAACGCCAATGAGCAGTTGATATCCTGTAACAGAGAATTGCTAGTCTGCCAATGCTCAGATACTATGATGTTCACAAACCAGTTACACTTTCCTGTGATGCTTCGAAACTTGGTCTTGGTGCTGTCATTCTACAAGAGGATCAACCTGTTGCCTACGCATTGAGAACTCTTACCCAAACCGAACAGCAGTATGCCCAGATCAAGAAAGAGCTTTCAGCAGTTGTGTTTGCATGTTCAAAGTTCCATGATTATGTTTATAGTAGACCTGTCCAGATTGAAACAGACCAACCATTAGTCACAGTCATGAGAAAGACAATGCATTCAGCTCCAGCAGACTGCAACGTATGATGCTGACTTTGCAAAAGTACATTTTCAATCTTGTGTACAAGAAAGGCAAACTTCTTTATCTTGCTGATACATTATCCATATCACCCAGAAATACCACTGAATAGAATTACACTCAAAATGCTCAATTGACTGATGATTTTGAATCCTGGAAGTGAGAAATTTGTCTTCCACATCTTGATGAGCTGAAAGAACACAGCCACAGATCCAGTTTTACAAAGGCTCAACACTTTATCAATCAAGGATGGCTGTCAAAGCAATCTAGTTTACTTCAAAAAGTGCAACCTTATGTTCCATACAGAGATAAGATTTTGTCTGACAAAGGTATCATTATGAAAGGTCTGAAAGTAATTATTCCAAAGTCCTTGCAGTCTGAGTACATTACTATCTTGCATCATGGTCACCCAGGAACTGAATCTACCAAAAGAAGGGCAAGAAAACTAGTATTTTGGCCTTCTATGTCCCAGGACATTGAGAGAGCATGTTCATCTTGTTCAGTATGTAATAGTACTAAGCCTCATCAACAGAAAATAACACTTCAGCTTAATCAGATTATGGAACTACCTTGGGCAGCAGTAGCCACCAATATCATCAATTGGAATGGTTAACATTATTTGGTTTTCATAAACTCTTACTCCAATTTGTTTGAGATTGACTTACTTCTTAACCTAGCATCCAGTAATGCCATTACTAAGATGAAGCATCATTTTGCTGTTCATGGAGGTCCTTACAAAATTATTTCTGACAGTGGCGCGCAGTTTTCAATCCAACAGTTCAAAAGATTTTCTGAAGAATGGGACTTTGCTCATGTCACAAGTAGTCCAGAGTACTCACAGTCAAATGGTTTGGCAGAAAAAAACAGTTCAAAGTGCAAAGCAGTTACTTGAGAAGTCTAAACAAGACAATAGTGGTATTTTCTTGAATCTCAGTAATGTTCCTCGTGATAGACATCTTGGTTCTCTTGCTCAGAGACTTCTGTTGAGATAAACTAGAACCACATTACCAATCAGTAGTCAAGTGTTGGTTCCATGTGTCAGGAACAAAGTGAAAGTCAATCTGTTGAAGAAGCACCTATCCCAGAAGTCCTACTACGATAAGACCAGTAAACCATACAATCCATTATGAGAGGGAGAACTGGTAAGGATGCAAACATCCATAGCTTAGGATTGAATTGGTGTTATGAAGAATATTTGCCCAGACCCAAGATCATACATTATAGATGCAGAAGGAGCAGTTTTTAGGTGGAATCAGGAACATTAGATATCAGTATCTGAGCCTATATCACAGCAGATAGGCTGTGAAAGAGACAGACTATCTCTGAGTTGTCCAGTGTTCCTGTGATGAATCCAGAAGTTCCTGATATGAGTTGTACACCACAGACTATCCCTGTTGCTAAATCTAGTCCCGACTCTTATGTCATGGGAGATGGTTGAATCTCTAAACCCTGTAGCAGATATCAAGGAACTTCGACATGAACATTGTATTTTGTTTCCAATATACATAGTAATGCATGCCTAGCTCTGATATTCTTTTGCATGAAGGGCAATCTTTTTAAGAGGGAGGATATAGATCAAAATGTGTGTATATATCTTTAAGAAGTTATCTAAGGGCTTGCACTAGAGTATAAATACCGAGCACATGCGAGCCTGACTGCCATATTGTAGTTAGCTGTTGAGATGTAAGCATGTATGCATGTATGTAAGCTCTGTTAACTAGTTCATTCATATTTAATTATGCTGCTATCCATCCTGATGTGTTTGTATTTATTCAAGTATTTGAATGAAACCCCAAGCCTTCTCATTATTTGTATTCGAGATGAACAAGTGACAGAAACTATCTTAGTCAGCAAGTCTGTAATTTCCCGAGAGAGCATTTTATGCATTTCCTGAATAATGCCATCTACTCTTGGAGATTAGTTAGATATTAATTTCATTATTTAATTTTTATTTCTATTAGTAATATTGGTTTTGATATAGACCTCTATTGATATACTCTATATCTTATTTAAAACACAGTCTAAACATTTTATCTGGAATGACTTTTTCTTGTTCATCAATTTCTTGTATATTAATAAAAACAAATTATCAGTGTTTAACTTTCTTTTTGTATCTGTAGAATATATGCATTTGATTTGTTGGAGATGGACATTGCCTGAGATTAAGAAAAATGCTCACCACTCATGGTAATTGCCAACTGATTGGTCAATTACTACAAAAGTGAGAAGTGCAATTCAGACAGTTGTTCATTATTATATGTCTGAATTGCAGGCGAGCCACTACCTAGTGATGTCAGACTTGACAGTGACGGTGTTTTCACTAGCATCCTTACTGAAACTGTTAACAGAACAACTGCTGTTGCATCATGCCTATACTTTCTCTGACACACACACACACACAACAAACTAACTCACAGCTAATCAGTCACAATAGCTCGCACCCATACACACACACACACACACACACACACACACACACACACACACACACACACACACACACACACACACACACACACACCTCTTACCTGTCCCTGAGTTGACAGGTGTCCCAGATGTGTCTCCCTATCTTTGTCCCTGCCCTCATAAATCAAGGATCCTTACAGTTGATCAATAATGCCAGAAATTAAAATTTCATTTTTTGTTGAATGCTTATAAAGTGCATCACAGTGTGGCAGCAGTTGTTCTACTTAAATTTTCAGTAAGTCCAGTAACAATTCTCTCTCTCTCTCTCTCTGTGGTGCCTAGTGACCCTTCCCAGCTTTGGGCCAAGTCTTCCCCCATAAAAACTCAAGCCCATTCTTCTTAATTATCACTGAATATACAGACCAGTCACGTTGTTGCTTCTTATACATACCTTGTCCCTTATAACTCATGGACACTTGCAATCAGTGAAGAATGCAAGATGTTAAAGGGTTATACTTACTGTTATAGGTTCATAGGTGTGAACTAGGCTAATGTGCCTGGAGCCTTTACAAGCCTAGCCCATAGGATTACCCTGGCATCGTGCCACCCAACCTTAGTTCCCAGTGCCTCTGTCGAGTAAAAGTATCCTCTTTACACCAGTCATAAGACAGACACACACACTTTACACCATTCATATCTCTACGTGCACTCTTGCGTGCAGTCATACACATTTACATGTATATGTACACTTTACCTCTAACGCGATCAGATGAACCTATGCTTTTATCCATATTCATTAACACAGAGGTAGAGGAAACTTCATAGCTGAACAATTCTCTGAATCACTCAGCTGAGTAAACCCCTTACAACAGGCATTTTTGGGCAACATTGCAAGGTTAAATAGCTTATGCCACACCCATGAATGCCTCATTAGTATATTCAGTAGGTCGCAGAGAATCACACTGTGGAGCTGAACCATTAACTCACCCATGCTTATGAGGCTAGGTGAGTCAATCATTTGAAATAGAGAAGAACTTAAACCTGATTAAAATTTAGTCTTATAGGGACAGTCCCACAGATATTTTCTTTTTTTATATTTTCAGTCTGGGTTTCTGAACACATCCCAGCTTTGTCTGTGGGGGTAGGGGAGGGGTGCTTACAGGAAGTTTCAATGGTCTTAGTCAAATTCCATCTCGATTTGCAGTTGTACTCACTGCAGCTCTCACCAAGTCATTCAGTAGTTTCATCTGTGCTTCTTATCCTCAGGTAAAAAGTAGCCTTTCGGGGATTTTATCACCTCATTTGCTTCTTCCTTGCGGAAAGCATATGAGCAATGCAGAGCTAAAACATTAGTAAATGATTTTCTTTTCATATTTTATTTTGTGCAGATTTCTGAATGCTAAGTGATATTTATGATGTTATGTATGACTGCCACTTGTTCTGCAGAATGCATCAAAATGATGCATGTTTCGAACAGTAGTCGTCTCCTTTTTTTTCATGTTTTGTTTTTTGATCTCTGAATACTAGCCAGGTATAATGAATTACTGACATGCTGTAAAAAAAAAAAACACGTGATGCAAGCAATAGATATGAAGTTCAAAATTTACAGTCAGTGGGGACTGTACAGTATGGCAACCTGTGACAGTTATGCGTACTAATTCTGAGATTTTTTACTATGGAGTAAGGGGAATACGTTAAGAGACTAAGACTTAGTATAAAATCACTAAACCATTCCCTTTTGATTATACTGCTTGCAGTTAGGCTATGCAGAATAAATGAAGGAAATAAAGAGCTGTACAATTAAGATAAGCTTTTTGATGAGTTCATAAACAGCAAACAGTGAGAGTCTTACCCAAACACCCCCAACGCAAACGCACAAAAATGTAATAACCTTATTGTTTCCTAGTGATCGGGGACTGAATATTATTATTTGTGTTCACCAGAGGTAATGAAAACAGACCTGCATAAAGTAAACCAAAACCAGGAGTAGGGTTGATGATGATGGGTTAGTGGGTGGTGACAAATGGGAGGGATCAGGTTAAGTTTCTTTTGGTCAGAATTTTTGGCTCTGGGATTGTCCCTTTAAAGTCCCATAAATACTCTCAACATTTAAATAATTAAATGTTTAATTATTGCTTGTATAACAGCCTGTAGATAAACTTTGGTATAAAAGTACTTGCACCCAACTCACCACTTAAATTCAGAGGGTGGTTTCTTTATCAGAGCAGACTTGTAGAAGTCAACATTACAAACACGGAACGCAGCTAGGTGTTCAGTCAATAGCTTAATGTCCACATAAACACAAATGCCAAGACAAGCATTTTCCAAAGATAAAAGTTTACCGTTGTCTCACTTTTCACAAAATTGTAATCTTTGGAATAGTTTTTGTGATATAACAAGAAGAATACAAAATGTACTGTAATTTTAATAAATTAAAATAAAAGTTTTCTGACTTTCTTCAAAATACTAGAGAAAGCAGTGATCATATGTTAGAAATACCACAATGTAAAACAAAATAATAAAAAATTAAATGTAAAATACTACAACAGTGAATTTTTATTCTGGCTGTAATGTCAAATCCAGCCTTTTGCACTGAGCATAAATAGGACATCTTCTTGCAGACTCTATGCATTCTGTGCCAAATGATTTGTACATATGAAACAGAGATAACCCAAAAGAAATGCATTTCAGGCAAAATGTTTGTACAAAATAAAGTAATCTGTCAGAGGACAGGTTGACAAACAAGATCAGACAGGAGTCCCCGTGGACTATGATGTTTGCAGATGACATTGTGATCTGTTGCGAGAGTAGGGAACGGGTGGAGGAGACCCTGGAGAGGTGGAGATATGCTCTAGAGAGAAGAGGAATGAAGTTCAGCAGGACTAAGACAGAATATATGTGTGTGAATGAGAGGGAGGATAGAGGAATGGTGAGGATGCAGGGAGTAGAGGTGGCGAAGGTGGATGAGTTTAAATACTTGGGGTCAACAGTTCAGATTAATGGTGAGTATGGAAGAGAGGTGAAGAAGAGAGTACAGGCAGGATGGAGTGGTTGGAGAAGAGTGTCAGGAGTGATTTGTGACAAACGAGTACCAGTAAGAGTGAAAGGGAAGGTCTACAAGAGGGTAGTAAGACCAGCTATGTTATATGGGTTGAAGACAGTGGTACTGACAAAAAGGCAGGCGTCAGAGCTTGATGTGGCAGAGCTGAAGATGTTAAGATTTGCACTGGGTGTGACGCGGATGGACAGGATTAGGAATAAGTATATTAGAGGGTCAGCCCAGGTTGGAAGGTTTGGAGACAAAGCCAGAGAGGCAAGATTACGTTGGTCTGGACATGTGCTGAGGAGGGATGCAGAGTATATTGGGAAAAAGATGCTAAGGATGAAGCTGCCAGGTAATAGGAAAAGAGGAAGGCCTAGGATAAGGTTTATGGATGTGGTGAGAGAGGACATGCAGGTGGTTGTTGTGACAGAACAATATGCAGAGGACAGGAAGAAATGGAAACAGTTGATCTGCTGTGGTGACCCCTGACGGGAGCAGCCGAAAAAAGAAGATGATTACAACTACATGAACACTGGCCAATTTCTGTGTCAAGCACAACAGTGTGGTCTCTGCATCTGTAAATATGCCAAGTCTGAGACTAAACCACAATAGGGGAAGGTGAGGAGTGGAAGACAGTAAAGGAAAAAAGAAATCTTGCCTCAAATCTTCCTGGACCATGCTCAGAAACTTAAATCTCCAGACAATCCATGCAACCATGTATAGAGGTGCATTTATATATCAGCATCAAAGTATCTGTCTCTTTCATAAAAGGACAGCTGTTTTTTCTTGTATATAAAACCAGAAGGCATCTACAGAATGCAAAGTTGCACAACAGTCAGCTTCATATTCACGTATAAAAGAAAAATCATGTTAAACAAGATCAATGGCTAACCACATTTGCAAATGACTGCAGACTGAGAGTCACTATTACATCTTCCTCTGACACAGAAACCCTTCAGCAGGATCTTAAGCATAAATTCCTGGTGTATAGAAAACTGGCTTAAGTTCAAAGTTAAAAATGCAACATTGTTGTATTTGGTGGACAATCCACCCCCAAGTATATGGCATTAACAATGCCCCACTTCAAAATGAAAATTTAGTCAGAAACCTGGTAGCCTTGGTCAGTAGTTATCGTTTCATCATCATGTAGCAGTGGTTGTCAGGCATTCCTTCACCATGGGGTTTTTATCCTGATCAAAGATATTCTTATCCCCTGTACTCAGCATGGATCAGACTAATCAGTGGAACTCACCAGACATATGAAACGGTTGGAAAAACCCCAGAGCTTCCTAACAAAAAGGATGATAGGCCTAGAATCCCTAAGATTCTAGAAAAGAAAATAAAAAAACAGCCACCATTTCTGTATCATATGGGCTCCTCAGAGCTAAAATATGCCTTGCCTTCTGAGCAGTCAGGGTTCCAGCAGTCCAGGATCTCTCATACCTTTACAACTGAAGCAGTTTCACAAATATTAGAACAAAGCATCTAAATATGCTTGAGCAGATCAATAAAATAAGGTGGAGAGAGAGATTCCTTATCCATTATCACGTCATCTCTGCAACAGACTCCCCCTCCGGACACAAAAGGTGGGATACACTATTTTCCTTCAGTCAGGGCCTTGATAATCTGAGTCATGCCAGGATTGACTTTCCTAACCTTCCTTGAGAAAGGAAGGTACGGTCTAGGGTAGAAATTGTCAAGTCATAACAGTTACAAGACTTCATAGATCTGAACTTCCTTTGATTTCTGTTGCAACACACCTTCTATATATAACCAATACCAGCTTGTTCATCCTTAAGTGAAGAAAGGCTGCTAGACCCATGGTTTTGTTAAGACTCAGTGGTGTGTGGGTGTACCATTCACCTGCAATGGGCTGGATTGGCTATTCGACAGAGCCATTGAAAGATGGAAGTTATGTATGGCAGTATACATCTCTCCCTGTCTCAGCCAGATAGCTACTGTGGGTTATTAAGCTGCCTGTGGGAAGAATAGGTAGGCCTCTCCTCTGGACTTGAAGCTGTCCAACTTCAGACTACCTCTCTCTCTTCCCACGGGGCAGGGGGGGGGATCTAGGTTGTTTAGGCTTTTCGGGTAGGAATGAATGGACCGTATAGCTATTGCCTTGGCTAATGGATGTGTATGACCTTCATCCCCAGTGGAGCTAACTGGATGAACAAATGCAGGTAATGGGCCCATTAGGCAGGGACTTTGAGGAGAAAAATTGGTCTGAGTGAAATACAGTCATTCAGACAAGGTTCCATTCAGAGTTGCATGTTTGTTCAACTCATTTAATTGTTCATAATCAAATGGTAGGAAAATGGAGAATGAGGGATTCAGATCAGGACTGCAAGATGAAGCTTGTTAGCAACTTGAAGTCTTAATCCTCTTACCAAACTGAAAAACAGCTCTTCCACTCATCAAATATGGATTAGTCTACTGATTTGCAGTTTATGACTACAGCTTAGGAATAGTAAGGGAAAGATTACACAGTCTGGTACTACCTAGATCATGTGTGCTTACTAGTGTACACTGGGAACTTCATTTTGTCTGCCGGTTAGTCATGGGTTACCTGCCATGGGTGTAATACCAGGTAACATGCTGGCAAATGCCAGGACAAGTAGTAAACAGATCAAAACATTTACACATCCTAGTACAGTGGAGCGGTAATGATACGTATGCCATTCGCCGGCATGCATTTGTTTCTACTACCCTTCATGCAGAATGAAAGGAAAGAGCAAAATTCATTTTTTCCCTCCCTTTCTACACTATATTGCCTTATTTTCTGAAAAAAGCATTCCAGGATGGCAAATTTTTCTGCCTTCCGTGATGTAGAGCAGCTGGCTTCTTTGGGATGCTAGATCCAACTTATGGTTTGCCTTGCTCTTCAACGATCTTGGCAGATTCCCACTCTTGAGCTATCAGTCTACCACTGTGCCAGGAACGTGGCTATAGCAAAGGTAAGTCCTAATGTATAATTTAAATTAAAAAGCACTCCCCTCCGATTTATGTCAGACTTCTGCAGTTAGTCTTAAGGTACAACATATAAACTGCATGACAGGAATCAGTACATCCACACACGGAACAGTTGGAGGACCACGGACATAGGAGCTAAGCATAACAGTTTCTACATGTGCTCTTCTACCCTCCCCTCTAATATGCACATGCAAATGCATTCAAGCTCTCACATGTATATATATATATATATATCTACACACACACACACACACACACACACACACACACACACACACCTGTGCAGATATATATATATATATATATATCTATCTATATCTATATATATATATATAGACACAAGCATGCATTTGTGCACTGTTTCCATATGTACTCACACAGACAAAAGAAATGTATACATACTCCAGTATATCAGCAGTTGCTGGTAGATGGTGCTAATCCTTACTATTTCATCCTGACTAGGAAAACGTCAATAACGTCAATAAATATTTGAAAGTGTAATTTGTATACAGAAGAGAGAGAATACAGCAGAAAAAAAGTCCAGTTACACATTGTCACTAACTATTATATCAGGAATAATCTCTGCAAATTATTCTATGCAACCAATAATGTGTGTTATTGTGTAAATAACACCTACCCAGGGTTATGAGGCCTGACGCCATAGGTATTTGTAAAATTGTGTTTTACTTGCTTTTTTTATTATAATTATTTTATATATTTTTGATGTGAAATAGTTACTCCACCTAATGTTTGAAACTTGTAGTATATGTAAATGGTGTTGGAGGAAACTTGGATGGCGCAGTGGTGCAGCGGTAGCATTATCGCCACACAGCAAGAGGTTCTCTGGTTGGATTCTAGGCTGGGTTGCCTTCTGTGTGGAGTCTGCATGTCCTCCCTGTGTTCAAGTCGGTTTCCTCCGGGTGCTCCGTTTTCCTCCCACAATTCAAAGACATGCATCTGGAGTATTTATCCCTGGGCCTCTGCTGAAAATTGGCTTTGTTCCAAGTCTGATTTTCCTGGTAAACAGATGTTAAATGAAATAAACATTGCATCCAAAATGTAAATTAAAAAAATATATATCTAGATATTTACTTTATTTTTGGTCCCTTACTTCTAAAATGCGTCATTTGTTGTCAGTCATCAAGGACTGAAGTCACTAAATAATGATATACATTTTACGTTCAGACGTTATTTCCTTCAGAAAATTCATGCTAACACAAATCCTGTTATTTAAGCTACTTTGTAATTTTATAAGAGCAATATTTAACATCTGTTCCTCTTTTTGAGCCTTTGTTCCCCCTTTATTTTAGGCTTTATCCAGAAATCTTGAGCTAAGAGGTCGAGAGGTATGCAGGCGTCTTAATTGCTGCTGCTACCTGTGCTAAATCACTTTCACTGTTTAGTCTGTCTATAACTTACACACACACCTTGCTTTCATGCATGCATGCATGCATACATACAATCCCACATAAACACGCACATTTTTTAATTTATTTTTTTTACATTAGCTAACCATCAAAAGGACTGTTTTAGAGAGATGAAATTACTGGTTTGCTTGATCTCACTCTTAATCATATGCACTCATACACACATACAGACACACTTTTTTTTAAATTTTCTGTTTTATTTTACACTCCCTAAACATCAGAAGTGGTGCTTAGCGAACGTAAACTAATGGCCGCCATTAGATTACTTTCAGTCTGAGCTCCAAAGCAGCTTGACATTCTGCCAAGAAGCGCTGCACTAGTTTTCAGCAGGAATTACCTGTCTATTAACATCCTGTTGGTTCTCCATTCATGGGTCCAATTTACATGTTGTCCAATCTCTAAAAGGCTCCAATACAAGTGAAAAAAGAAAAGAAAAGCAGGGATATGGAGAATGCAAATTCCAGTCTCAATTGTAAACCAAAATGAACGCTTTATTGAGTATTGCGTTTTCGTCCAACAGACTTCATCAGATCAAGTACATACTTGCAAATCAAAGCTTTATAATAAAATTCATACTGTTTCTAACCAATCATGTTTCATTTCTAATTAAAAAGTCCCACTTCAATTTAACATTTCCCAATGTTTGTATATAACAATTGTGATCATATTATATATGTTAAAAAATGTAAAAGTTTAATTTAAAAACAGATCATTATTTAAAAACAACATTCTATAAATTAATTCATTCAAGAAAAATGTAATTGTTTCTGTTCCAAAGGATTATTCACTGTTGGGTTTACTTCTTAAAACTGACAATGAACACTGCCATCTCCTGACCATCTTTATTATTGCACACAAAATTATATCTTGGCAGCTTTTAACTTTAAGAATGGTAGAATAGATATGTTTTCATTTAACCCTGGGGGTCTATTGGCTTCCAATACTAATTGCCACCATAACTCCTTGTAGCCTATATTTTCTTCCCATGGACCCCCTCTTATGTCAATTTTTATTTGGTCCAGTACAAAAAAACAGTAGTTGTATCTCCTGCAGACAAGTGAGTGTTTATATAGTGCATTGGATTCCTTACATTTACCAATATCATAAACATGTTCATATATCCTTTTCTTTAGGGTACGCTCTGTCTTCCCCACATAATAAGAAGTGCATCCCTTGCAAATGGCTAAGTAGACCAGTCCCTTTGACTCACAGTTAAAGTGTCCTTTGCTGTGTAACCAAATCTTTCTACTTTCCAAGTAAATTTTATCTAGGTTGGATATATACTCACATTGTCTGCATCTTCCACATTTATATGTGCCTGTTTTTTTATAGTTTCCCCTTGTGGCATTATGTCCTGGATCTCCTCTTTCTAATATATTTTTTATGTTGTATGAGTTTTTGAACACTATCTTAGGATTTGAGTCAAGTAGTCCTTCTAGGTCCGTAAAGGTTTTGAATTTTTCCCACTCATGTTGAAATAATTCTTTTACCTTGCTGTTTAATGCATTGTACTCAAGTATGAGTGATTGTTGATAATTATCTTTCTTTTTTGAATTAATTGTGTGGGAATTTTGTGTTTCTTCCTTAAGCCCCAATATGGGTTTGAACCTTCCATTTCTAGCTTCGGACACTTCAGTCCTGTATTCCCTGATAAATTCTTTGGGATATCCTCTTTCAAGGAACATATGTTCCAATTTGTCACATTCCATTTCAAATTCATGGTCAGTGCTGGTCATTCTGGAACCTCGGACGAATTGCCCCTTCACCAGGTTTCTTTTACAGTGTTTGGGGTGTCCACTTTGATAGTGGAGAAAAGAATTAACATAAGTGTCTTTTCTGTACACTTTTGATTCTATTGTGTTCACCCTTTTGGTAATTTCTATGTCCAGGTAGGCAATGTTGGTATTGGACATAGTGTGTGTAAATTTTAGAAAATCAGTTGTCTCTCCTATATATGATAAGAATTCTTCAAGCTTGGTGTTGTCCCCTTTCCACAGGATTATAATATCATCAAGAAATCTTCTGTACAACATACAATATTTGAAATATTCTGATGTAAAAACAAACTCCTCCTCCCAGTTCGCAAGGACCAAATTAGCAAATGTGGGGGCGCAGGCTGCCCCCATTGCTACTCCCTGGATTTGTTGGTAAAATTCTCCTTGATGGACTAAATAGTTATTCCTTAGAATAATGTCCATTAAGCCAACACATGCTATCTTGTCCTCATGTGTCATTTTGTCGTCCTTGAATACTTCATCTTCGAATCTCTCCATGCCCTTTCCATAGGGTATCGATCCAAATAAATCCACCACATCAATCGTTACAAACACTATGTCCTTGTATGATGACTCTAGGTCTAAATGTCTTAGTAGATCCCATGAGTCTCTCAGTATGGTCTTTTTATTAATCCATATGTGCTTTGTTTTTGTGTCAACAAATATGGCCAAAGGTGTAGTTTTGGATCCTTCAGCTGACACAATGGGTCTAAAGGGGGGGTCAATCGTATTCTTGTGTATTTTCGGAATGCCGAAAATAACAGGTACCTTTGGTTTGTTGACTTTCAAGAAAAGATGTATCTTCTCATCTAAAACTGATTCCATAGCCATGTCATTCAACATTATGTCTATCTTTTGATAGGCTAAATTTATTTCGTTTCTAGAGACTATCTTGTATTTGGCTGGGTCAGTTAGGATTTCATTCATTTTACTTTCATAGTCAATAACTTCCATTATTACCACTCCCCCACCTTTATCAGGTTTCATGACCCTAATACTTTCATTGTGTCTAAGCTCCTCTAGGATCTCTTTTTCTTTTATATCCAAGTTATTTTTGTACCTCACTTTTTTGTCACATTTTTTGATTCCCTTTTCCATAACTTGTTCAAAGTTTCTGAGTTGTGCATGGATTGGTGGATTATATGTGGATTTCCTTTTTAATATTCTTTGTTCTTTTGTAACATTTAATGTTTCTTTTTCAAAGTCATATTCATCTTTCTTAAATAGCAATTCCAGGTTCATCTTTCTCAAAAATAATTTTATGTCCAGTGTAGTTTGTGCTCTATTCCCTTTGGTCATGGGAATGAATTTGAACCCCTTTTCCAACAGTGAGAAATGCTCTTTTTTGAGTTCTATGTTACTAAAGTTGTATATACTGAACCCTTCCAATGTGTACGTGTTGTTTATCTTGGTGATATTGTCTCCTTTATTACTTCCAGGTGGGGGGTTTTTTACATGTATCTCCCCCTCTCCCTTATCCCCCCTTGCCTGTGAAAATTTCCTTGGTTTTCTCTATTGGGACTAAACTGTTGCCTTTCTAAAGGTGGAAATTCTTCGTTATATTCACAGTCTAAAAATTGCCTGTGTTCATAAGCTTCTCTAGTTTTTGTCCATGCCTTTGAAATTCCCTCACCTCCTTTTCTGTTGTTATACCTTTGATATGAGGGTATATTATTGCTAACTGGTTTTGGGTAACATGTTTGGTTTTCATATTCTAGCATGTCCCTTTTTAGCTTTTCCATCTTTCTCTCTACTAGTGTCTTACATTTTAAATCCACTTCACCTTTAACCTGAAAATATTCCTGCCTTTTTTCTTTTATCTCAAAAATCAGGTCATCCCTTATAACTGTGTCTAACTTTTTAATTTGTTCATTGATGTTCTCTAAATTTCTATCATTTTCTTCAATTATACACCTCACTATGTCCAAACCACATCTATTAAAAACTTTAACAAGTTCTGTGTGAAACACTGAGCCAATCTGTACATTGTTTGGATATTTCCAGGTCCGTAGCCCTTTTGGTACTATCCCTCGTTTTAAACACTCCATTAAATAACTGTTTTCTATGGTAATAGTTTTATACTTATACATGAGTTTAGAAACATTCATAACATTTGTATCAAAAGAATCATGATTATTAATAGTTTGTCCTTGGTTGCTTATGTCATCTGGATTGAATAAAAACCTTTCTTTAAGCCAGTTATTCAATTCGAAACTATTTTGTGTGCAAACAGTACCTTTTTGTGACTGCCCCTGTGTTTGTAATCCAGGAATAGGATTGGCGTTATTGCGGTCCTCTTCCCCTTCCTCCTCATTAAAAATGTTGGGTGTAGTGTCCGGATTAAAGGTGGGTCCGTTCGGATCATCCCCATACCGTTCGGTTCTTTCCACACCAAACCGCGGTCTTTTCCTTCTCGGTAATGGTTGGTTTTCACCCTGTTCTCCTCTGGTTCCTCTCCCTTCCGCATTTTCGGCTCCTTCTGTACGTCGCACCATTGACTCACACAATCTCTAAAAGGCTTTACAAGAGTCCAGAAGGAGGCATCTGATGATCAGACTTCTAGACTCACTTTACAGTAGCATGAAATGAAATGATTCAGACTTTGAACTCATAAAGTATTTTTACCTTAATATAGGCCACAGAAATATATTGTGAACTATCTAACATGTATCTCTCTCAACATGTTAGCAAGCAACACACACAGCTTATTTTCAGTTTGAAAGCTGCCATATATATCTTTAAGATGCTGAGGAAAATAGGCAGTCTCCCACTATACTCACTCAGTTACATCTGAACAGGGTTATAACTGGATGAAAACAATTGTTTGAACCTTGACTGGGCATTTTTTCCCCACGGGTGCACATTCCCCTGCACTCTAATGTGGAGAGTGAGCCCTTGCCCCACTAAACATGTATGTTAACTAAATAATTGTACCAAAATGACAAAGGGGAAAATCTCCTTAAAAGAGAGAGATCTATCACTGCTGGTAAATAGTTTGCAGTTGCAGAAGTGGCACATGGTCTGCAGTGGAAAACAGTGGTCAGGGAGTTCAACTTGACTGCATGGTGCCTCAGTCTTTAAAGGTCAGTGAGATGCAGAGTAGCTGGGTAGGATTCATGCTCATCACCACCAAGTGCTGCAGGTCCCTAACTCAGAAGAAATGCAGAAAAGAGTTAAACATTTTAAAACCATACAATATTACTTTACTTAACTGCAGCTGAAGGCTCCAACAATGTTGTATGTTTCTCCCATTTCTCCAGTATACGTAATAAAAAACCACAGGGCTGCACATACAGCAAACGTGCACTGTTTCCATTCTGGCTGATGATCTTATCCTATATTTTGTGAGCTGTCTTATTCCTGTTCTCAACCTCAGTTATAGATTCTTTTCAATGTGGCTTTTTTTTAGGGCAACCAATATAATGTTTTTCATAAAAAAAGTGGTATTTATAGGATGAGTGACTGTTTGGCTTTCTCTCAGTGATAAATTACCAGTATAAAAATATAGCTGCAGGGAGATACATTACGCAAAATTAAAAGTCTTGCCCTATTTTATTCTGCAGTAGTGAGTAGAATAGATTACACTGGAAGGTATCATATGTATTGAAATGTCTTTCTGGTTAAAAAAAAAAAAAAAAAAAAAAAAACCTAATGCGTTCTGGTTCATTTTAACACTTTAATGGCCTATGTGTTGTCAGCGGACATGATACTGATAACAAGCCACCATCTACTGTAGTC
Organism: Protopterus annectens; assembly: GCF_019279795.1. NCBI lineage: Eukaryota > Metazoa > Chordata > Ceratodontiformes > Protopteridae > Protopterus > Protopterus annectens. The sequence continues at coordinate 557,376,159 of NC_056743.1, read as the reverse complement.
CATACAGACAGCAAGTGCTGTTTAAGAACATAGCTAGTCCTCCACTGCTGGAAACAATGATTTCCTGATTTCGGTTCTGGCAATGTAATTGATCTGAATTATAAACAGCTTGTAAATGCTGCACTGAATTATTTAAATGTTTTGACCCCTGTGGAACAGATCCCTGACAACCACTGCTACATCTCCTCTGTCTTGGATGCCAGGAATCGATGCTTACCCCTGCCACCATCACCATAGACTTGATCCAAAACCTTCCTGTTGCCTGAGGGGAGATTGAGGTGTCCAGGTGCAAGCTCCATACCTGCAGGTATAGGGATTTCTCATTAGATGCGCTATCCATTTCCCTGTTTAATTACCCAATATGCAGTGATGTAAGCAAGTTATGACCAAGCAAATCTGACAGTGCATGAATGAGTATTTTTTAAGGGGAGGATGCATACCCCAATATCACCTCTCCCCTGGATAAGGCATACCAGTAAAGTACATACCCTTTTGGGGGGTGGGGTGGCACTGAATTTGGCATCTTGAAACAACATTACAGCAGTACTCCATAAAATCCATAAAAATAGTTTACAGAAATGATCAAATTCATCAGTTCAGGGGAGCAATATAGAACAGTGCTGAGTATAGGCACCCATTTTAACTGTCTTGAGGCAAATTTTTGTGGAGGCCTGGGGGGAGGGGGCTCTCTGTTTACATGACTTTCACACAGTAGATTAAGACTGAAGCAATCAAACCCAGAGCTACAACATGATGCTCATGATAAGCTCATAGCCTTAGTCTTGTATTTTAAACTGCACTAACATAAATGTTTTAGATAAGCATGAGGAAATGTGCACTCCTGTGTGCACAGATTCAGTTTTAAAGATTACCTCCTGCGTCTGCAGCAAACAAAATAATGGAAAAAGTAAATTATTTGCTTTATTTATTTATTTTATAACCAGGCAAAAGGATTGCTTCCAAATATCTCTCTCCACAATGAATAGGCACAAGCCAATATATGTGCAAATTGTCAGTTTTTTTCAAGTAAAGCAAAGTTCTTCCAGCAAAAGAATATACATCACCACAAAGTAAACTAATACTGAACTGAAAGGAGACTGGATGTAGATGAAATAAACCATGCAGTACCTAATGCCCAAGGACAACCTAAACAATCTTACTAAACTAATAATTCAAAGGTAATAATTTAAAAAGAGAATACATTTTCAAATATCAAATGCTGAACAGTAAAGGTATTCGGCTACCAGGATCCCTCCATAATTACCAAGTCTGATAGAAGTCCTTTCAAATAAAATAACAGCAGGAGACTGTCTCACCACACTCCCATAACCAGATGATTTTTATAAATGAGCAAATGATATTTCCGCCCTGTTCATGCCTTTTCTTAATGTTTATTTACCTTGATAGGAAATGCTAACATACGTTTTCTGCAGTTTCAGGCAGTGTGACAAAACTAACATTCTTGAAATTTAACTAGCCAGACTTGACAGCATGCTGATTTTAAATATGAAGCTGAAGTAACTACTTTGGCCACAGCTGTTGATTAGGTGAGAAATTGGCTTGCAGTTTTCCTTTTCAGACTGCTGTGCAAAAACAGAGAAAAGAAATGTTGCCTGTCATGTAGCACACTGCTGTCATTATGGGAGTGGGTGGACAGAATGAATAGCTAGTTCCTGACATAAATGCACAAGCGGACATGGCACACAGTTCCTTCTTCACAGACAGAGCGTCACTTTTTTATTCAAAGAAGGTAATTTAGCAAAGTGCATCTAATAATTGCCACATTATTACATATTGCTTGCTTTTCCATTGCTTTTCCTCTCTGCTGAAATGATATTAATAAGAAAATAATTGTAATTCGGGCAAAACAATCGTGCTTGGATTGTTTGATGTTTTCATGCCACATGGATTTAAGTGTGTGCGCTGTCCAGAGACCCAATGCTCCATACCTAACTACTACCAAATTACTATTATTTCCCTTTCTACAGGTCTCAGATAAAAGCCTAGTAAATAAAGGCTTGTAAACAGAAACTGGCATCAGATCTAGTTTTATTCAGTGTGCTATCAGCACCTTTAGGAAAGGATGAACATGCCAAATGTTTTGTATCGGACACAAATGAAACCCTTTGCACTCCTCAACACCTACTTACTCTGTGTTGATCAATTAGCGAAACACTCATAAAGGATGTGCTATCATAGCTGCCAGTTCAGCATTTTTCTTCTGACTGAAAGGCAGAAATAGTATTGACCTGCTTGTTTCAGGGTCACCCGTCATGCGTCTTTCACCTTACTTCATTTTGTTACACATACATACTGACGGTTATAGACATAACAAATCTGCTGTCTGCTGCAAAGAAATGCAAACCTATAAATTACTTATGCTCTCTAGCACACCAAAAAGGCACAGGTCTTAGTAAGTCGGACATTAAAGAAAAAAAAGATACTTTTGGCGTTCATTGAAATGAAGAGTCCTTACATGAAATGTTGTAGCCAGTTTGGCTTTGTCAAAGGCAGATCATGCCTTTTAAACTTGGTTGACTTTTTCGAAACAGTCACCAAAGCCATTGATGAAGGAAAGGCAGTCCATACAGCCTACCTCGATCTGGCTAAGGCCTTCGATACAATACCCCACTCGGGTATCATTGAAAAACTCATCAGCTTAAATGTTAACCCATACATCACAAGATGGGTTGCAAACTGGCTGAGTGACAGAACCCACAGGGTCAGAGTTGCTGGCGCCATGTCAGACTCAAAGCCTGTCACAAGTGGTGTCCCACAGGGCTCAGTCCTGGGCCCACTCTTGTTTGGCATCTACTTTTCTGAAGTACAAGCAAACACAGGAGGGTTATGGCTGACAAAGTTTGCAGATGACTGCAAACTGGGCCATAGTAGAAAACACATCTGCCACAGATATCCTTCAGAAGGGTCTCACAGAAGCGGGTAACTGGTGCCAGAGCCACAGCCTAAAGTTAAATGCCAAAAAATGCATAGTCATACCCTTCGGGAAAAACAAGGTTACCCCTAGCTACCAAATAGGAGGCAATCCACTGAGCACAGAAGAAGTTATCAGGGACCTGGGGACCCAGGTTGATAGTAGTCTGTCATTCGACACCCATGTAGCTAAAGTAGTTAGGAAGACCTTCTACATTGCCCACCTTATCATGAAGGGATTCTCATCTAGATCAAGGGAGGTTATAGTCTCCCTTTACTCATCACTCATCAGACCAATGATTGAGTACAATGCCCCATTTGGAATGTATCTGACCCGACACTTGCAGCAGCTGGAGAGGCCACAAAAGTTCCTCACCAAAAGGATAAAGGGTCTCAAAAATCTATCCTATGCTGCCCGACTGAAAGAACTCCAGCTCTATTCAGTCGCACGCTTGCTCAGAGGTGACCTTTGCCTAACATACAAGGCCATGTCAAACCCAGATTTGATGAATATGCTTCACCTCAAAAATCTAGATCCATCAGAGCCACAAGGGCGGAGACTTAAACCTCGACACGGCTATTAATAGGACGTGCTGGAGGGATAGATTCATCACCCAAAGACTCCCTATGCTGTGGAACAGAATCCCGGTACATGTGAGGCAGAGCACCTCGCTGGCCTTGTTCAAGAGAAATCTTGACCAATGGATGGGAGATCGCAGATATACCCCAGGGATTACCTCAGTGTCACTGCTCGACAGAGGCACAGCAAAATAATGGGTATAGTTCCCCATACTAAAGGGGTGGCGTAAGCCACAAAACGATGGGCTAGGCTTGTAAATGCCCTCGGGCAGATAGCCTAGTATGAACCTATGAACCTATGAACCTATATGGTGCATATGGGTGTGTGAGTCATACCTCTCAAACCTGTCAGAGCAAGAAATCTGGACAAAGCCATAAATAAAAGTGGAACTAAGGCCCAAAAATTGCAACCATTTTTAAATATTGATCTTGCAAACTTAGAAAGTTGATAGAATATCCGGTTCTGCATTAGCATGAATTTTCTGAAAGATATGAAGTCCGAAACTCAAATGTCTGTCAGTTTCTAACCTCAATCTTTAATAATTTGCCAGAAAACCACAATTTTATAAAAAAATGGACCAAAAATATGAGGCAAAAATCTTTATAGTTGAGAGGTATGAGTGCATGTCAGCAGTAGTGTAACAATTAGCAAAGGAAACTAAATTAGTTTCTTCTCTTGCTCATATATAATTTGGTAATGTCTGTTGTCAGTATATGTCACTTTTATGAATGTCAAACAGTTTATCTGTTGACTTGTAAATGTACTTATGAATAATGATTTTTTTTGTCTTTCATCTTCTTTATGTAGCTGTGACTAAATATAATTTTTCTCTCTCTGGTTCTTTCTAAAAAAAAGCTTCAGCTAAATCATTTTTTTTACTTTTATTTATTTGTTTATAGTATATATTTATAATACATGCTTGTTTTGCTTTATATATAGGTGGATAAGTAGCCATATAAATAGATAGGAAGCATAAAACACCCACTCCCAATACATTATATATATATCTCTGTGTGTGTGTGTATGTGTGAGTGTGTGTGTCTAAATCTGTATCTATAAAAAATAGAGAAACTAGTGGTCTTAAAATGTTGTTGATGAGCTCAGTCACAATAATTTTCAAAAATCATATAACCCAGGTAATGTTTTTGTTACTGAGGATAGCTTGGTATGGGTTCAGAAGTAATGTGAGGGGAGGTGGGTATCCAGACTTGGGAAGAAACTTTATGGTATGGGCTCAGAAATAATGTGAAGGGAGTTAGGTATGTAAAGTTGGAAAGAAAAAGAGAGAGAGTAGAGATCTGAGAGGACATAAAGGCAAGTAGCTTATAAGGCATATTGGGTAATGTAAGAAGCACTGGTTTCCAAGTCATAACAGTAAAGTCAGTAATGCATTGACTGAACAGATAAATCAAATGAGAGTTTCAAATGGGACTGGCACAAGCAGAGAGAGAATGAGGGAAGGGAAGAGTAATTGTTGTGGGTTAGCCAAGTCTTTGGAGTATCCTTGAAAATGTGTTCAGTCTCTTATTTTGACAATGTCTAGTAATATCAAGAGCTTATCTGGAAATCCCATTGCTGACTATACTAAGAAAAATAGTTTTCTATTTTTTGAATCGCTGAATAAATGTACAAATTATCCTTCTAAGGTACACCGACACTTCAGCCTCCCTCTTCCCTTAAACTGCTGAGTTTCTCTAGCACATTATGCATCAATCCAATAGTGACTGCGTTCATTTTTGTCAGAGCATAGAGTAAAACAAATACACAATCTACCATGTTTTAACATTTGTCTAGTGTAAGAAAGCTTAACCTAAGGAAGTCTTCCAAGTTCATCTCAGTTGTATAAACGACTATAATAACGATTACCATTACTGAGCTGATGTACAGTAGTACTGTTAGTGTAGTGTGTGTAACTTCGTCTTTAAATCCCGTTTTCAACCTTGATTTTTCTTGTTTTGTCTGACTTCAAAATAGTCTTCATTTTCACTTATAAAATATCTAATTTTGTCATAAACCAGTAAGTATTCCATTATAAAAAAATAGATTTTGGAAATAGTTAAGCTGGCTAATTTAATTTTTGAAAGAGGAGGAGAGAGAACTGCAGGTCATACTAAATCTTTTTATTCTTTTTTCATTATAATTTATAATATAACAGTAAAACACATTTTATGACAGCAATAAGCACTTTAACGTCTGGAATCATCATGAAATAATAATCCAGCCCACATCTTGCTATTTTTCCTAATTTTGAACTGTCACTAAATCTCCCATTATTTTTTTCAGCAATTTCCAGAACTGTCAAAGTAATAGATGTTTAAAAAAAAAAAAAAAGTTGAGCTAAATTTAGAAGGTGTGTTTTTATAATACTGTAAAAAGAAAGCAATGCTTCCAACTATTCATTCAGTGAAAATTCTATTTGATGTTTATTTTAATGCTGTTTTGATTACTGTTATAGTTGTCTTTGTAAGTATATGTTCTCCGTATATATTAGTTTTATACGTTCTCTGTATATATTAGTTTTGACAATGGCACAACAAGAGATCACAAATTGAGATTAATTGAAATGGTGAACACTTCAAATTCAAATTTTCATGAACAAATGGAATTGAAAATGTTGAACGGTTATTTTGTTGTGAAAAAGAATAGTAGTATGATAGTGTGCTGACAGATACTGTCCCTGTGGCTTAATGATTCGTCTTCTGCCAGTAACACAGTGCTGTAGTACTGTTCCGTCTCCAGTGTGAGCTGAAACTGGATAAGTTGGGGACAGCACAGTGACATTTAAGGTCTGTGCCTCACAGCTCCAAGGTTCAGCATTTAGCCCTAACCTTTGGTGACTGTCTGTGTGATGTTTGCTTGCACTCCCATGTCTACATGAGTATTCTCTGGATGATGTTTCTTCCTACACCCTAATGCATGCTATTTGATTGGCTAATCTAAACTGTTCATATAGACTGCTGTGTCTCAGGTCATAGCTGGAAAGGGTCTGAGGACCATTTCACCTTTCTGGTTAATAAATGCAGAAATTAAGCTAAAGTAAAAACCATGCTTGGTTACATTTAAAATACTAAGAAAAATATAGATTGTATACCTACCAGCAGCAGCTATAATTTTCTGCACAACTACAGCTGTGCTGAGCTCATAATAGATGCTGCCTAAACAAAGGGCATCCCATACCAAATGTGAAATGAAGTGCATTTAAATGTGCCTTAATAGCACATAAAATGAACCATGACATAGGAATGTGATCTACTGTGGCCACACTGAGCACCAATATTTAGATTATCCACAATGTGGTGTGTTAACCTAAATAATAGAAAGCAGACCGGAAACAGAATGCAAAACAAAAAGTCACCTGTCTAATAGGTTCATAGGTTGGTACTGGGCTATCTGTCCAAAAGCATATATTATTCACCGCCTCTTTAGTAGCTCCCTAGACCCTTGTACTAGCAGCTAGTACCCTTGGGCCCTATCTAGTAGTGCTGTTGGTGTGATCCCCGGTGTGAACTTTCTGTTACCCATCCACTCATCAAGGTTCCTCTTGAAGAGTGTTAGTGAGGGGCTCTGTCTTATGTAGATTGGGACCCTGTTCCATAGTAAGGGAAGTCTCTGAGAAGGGAATCTATCCCTCCAGCATGTTCTATTCATTGTTGTGTTGAGGTTTATATCCCTAGAGCATGTAGCTCGAGTAGATTTGGTTTTGGTAAGATGGAGCATGTTCAACAATTCTGGGTTGGACATGGCTCTGTACGTTAGACAGAGATTGCCTCTGAGAAAGAGGTATGCAACAGAGAACAGTCTTAGCTTTTTCAAGCATACTGCATAGGGCAACTGTTTGAGGCCAGTAATCCTCTTGGTTAGGTACCTCTGTGGTCTCTCCAGCTGCTGGAGATGTCTAGCCAGGTACATTCCAATTGGTGCATTGTACTCAATAATGGGTCTGATGAGGGAAGAATAGAGGGGCACCATTACATCCTTAGATCTTGATGTGAACCCTTTCGTGATCAGATGGGTCACATAGAAGGATTTTCTAACCACTTTGGCAACATGGTTATCAAAGGAAAGCTGACTATCTACTTGGGTCCCTAGATCCCTTATTTCTTCTTCAGATTTCAGGGGATTACCTCCTATGTTGTAGTTTGTGGGTACTTTGTTTTTTCCAAAGGGGATTACTACGCATTTTTTTTGCATTTAGCTTGAGACCATGGCTTTGACACCATGCATCAGTCTCATTTAGGCACTTCTGGAGGATCTCCATGTCAGCCAGAGACACTCTTATAGCACTCAGTTTGCAGTCGTCCGCAAACTTAGTCAGCCACAGCCCTTCCATGCTTGCCTGTACTTCTGAGAAGTATATGCCAAACAGGAGAGGCCCCAGGACAGAGCCCTGAGGCACACCACTCATTACTGGACTGGATTCTGACATAGATCCCACTACTCTTACTTTATGGGATCTGTCTGAGAGCCAGTTTGCGATCCATCTTGTGGCGTAATGGTTTATGTTCAGGCTGGTGAGCTTATCAATAATACCTGAATGGGGAATGGTGTCAAATGCTTTAGCAAGGTCAAGGTAAGCCGTGTGTACCTCCTTTCCCTTATCTATAGCCTGAGTAACTGTCTCAAAGAAATCCACCAGGTTCAGGAGGCATGATCTGCCCTTGACGAAGCCGAACTGTGTGGGGTCCAGCGACTGGAGGTTCCCAATCTCTCCATTTATGAGTTCCATAATGATTCGCTCCATAGTCTGGTCAGGCTTATTGGTCAGTATTTCCCAGAGTCAGTTGTGGCCCCACCCTTGTGTAGCGGGACCACCGTCACCGTGTGCCATTCTATGGGCACATATCCTGTGAAGAGGCTGAGACTGAACAGGGTATTAAGATGCGGGGTTAATTCCTTTTGGAGCTCGTGTATGACACAGCCTGGGACACCATCTGGTCCCATGGAGGCAGTGTTTTTAGCTTTAGATAGAGCCTTGTTAACCAACGTATCAGTAATAATTGAACTGGAATGGTAATAGGCCCTGTAGGTGGTGGGGGGGGAATTTGCACTGAACCTGTCAGCCAAGATGTTGACAATGTCAGAAGGGTCAGTGTATTTTGTTCCATATTGTACTAACTCAGAACAGACCTGAGCATTGCCATTTAGGTTTTTGACATAGCCATAGAAGGCCTTATGGTAATCCTTGGCAACTTTCTTTTCAAAATTCGCTTTAGTTGACTTGATGAGGGCCCTTAATTTCTTACTAATGCTGATCAGGGATGATTTTTCTACTTGAGATTTGGCCTTTTTTTGTACAAGTCTCCTCCTTTTATTATATTTTATATTTATTTATATTTTGATATATTATCCTTGTGCACCTGAGACCACTATTGACTTTCTCAACTTTGAGTTACAGCTTGTAGTCAAATAGTGGGTTAAATGGTGAACACCTACAGGGTGCCATCTCATTCATAGATAGATATGCCAATGTTTTGCTGTGATTTCATAGGTTCATAGCTCCCCATGTGGGCCATTCTAAGCTAAGTTCCCTTCTTGTGCTTGAAATAGTCTATCCCATTTGGTTATGCATTGACCTTACCCATCACATGGTCGAGAATTATAGATTATTCCTAATGAGAATAACTGTGAGCATATCATAGATGATTTGAGGGACTTGTGCATAGGATAAAGCATTTAGCTACCTCTGACCATTAGTAAAACAGGGGGCAGTACTGGGGTAATGTTTTAATTTCCTATCCATATATCTATGTTGCGCTTGAATATGGAGAAGGATGAACTTTGTTTTGTGTGGATGGTGAATCTGTTCCAGAGCAGCAGTATCCTTTGCAAGATAAATCTATTTTTCCAAATGGTTCTGTCAGTGTTGCAGAAGAGGTTTAGATCCATTGGCTGAGTTTTTCTGATGCCACTTCGCTTGCTGATGTGCAGTAGCTTCATCAGTAATGAGTCAGAGGAGAGGATGCCTTGTATGCCAGAAACATGTCACCTCTTAAAAGTTTGTAGGACACAGAGTATAGTGACAGGGTTTTGAGTCAAACAGTGTAGGACATGTTTAGGGCTTGTATCCTTTTTTTGAAAGGTACTGTGTACATTCCAGTAGTTGCATGTGTCTGGGCAGATATATTCTAAAGGGGGCATTACGTTCAATGACTGACCTAATGAGGGCTGAGTAAAAAGGGGACAATGACATCCATAGAGCTAGACACAATTTTTGTTTATATGCTGTGCAATATAGAAGGTCTTTCTTAGAACAATGGACACTCATTGATTAAAAGTTAGGTCACTGTCCATATAATTTCCCAAATACCAAACAATTGGATCAACTCTTAGGGGCATATGGTCAGTGTAATTGTCCCTTGGGGGTAGATGACTTCCCAAAGGATGCAATAATGCATTTATTGGCATTTAATTTCAGTACATGATTTTGGCAGTGGGTAAACCTTCCTCCAGAATGGCTAAGTCATTAGGGTATTCAATGACTGCTTCTAGCTTGCAGTCATCTGTAAACTTAGTCAGAGCCCACTGATATTGGGTTTTACTTCAGAAAATTAGATATCGAACAGGAGATGTCCCAGCTCAGAAGCCTAGAGGACTCCACTGGTGACTAGTCTCTTTATGAGGGTAACTTCTCCTGGTTTGATTATCTGTGTCCTATCTGTGAGCCAGTTGGCAATTCAGTGGGTGACATGGGATTTATTCCTAGCTTATTTAGCTTTTGTCTGAGTGGGGAATTGTCAGAAGCTTTGGCTAGATCGAGGTATGTGGTATGTACCATTTTGCTTTCATTCATTGCTTTAAAGATGTTTTCAAAAAATCAAGTAGGTTGAGTAAGCATGACCTGCCCTTGATGAATCCAAACTGAGATGGGCCCAGAGTTTGGAAGTTCCCTTTGTCCTTATTGATTAGTTCCATGATAATTCTTTTCATGGTTTTACATGAGTTTTGTAAATAATCTTGTCATGTATGCATGGGACAGCACAAGTGTGCTGCACTTATTCTGCTTCAAAGACATAACAGTAGTGCATCATTTTTTGTGAAATGAGACAAGTAGATAGACAAATGTTGGCCATGAATTTATGCAGATAAAAGCAAGACTGCTATACCATCAAAATGTTCTGCTCCTGCAGTGGCACTATAATGGTAGGAGGAGGTGTCAGTGCCATTCAGCATCACCACACCTTTACCAAGGCCTCGAAGATTTCACCTGATGGTAGGATACCATTCCCATGTGTCATGAAAATTATTGCTGGGTACAACACTCTGGCAGCCAGTTCATAGCATGAAGGGTATTGGGAGATTTTCTCCCAGCACATTTGAGATCATTTGCAGGATTTAAACATGGGTTTGATGCTTTGATAGGGCAGCAGTCAGCATTATTATTATCGCACAAAACACTTCTCCTGCTAAACATCGAGATTTTGTCAGCATAATATAAGTTTTCCATTTCTGCTACAATTACTGCTACTCTGAATACGTGCATGTTAGACGAATCCAAGTTGTAAGTCATGCTCACGTTTCATTTTACATTTATAATACAGTGTTTGTATGCTTTTTGGGGGACACTAACCTTATCTAGAGACCTGCACATTTCTTCAGCTGCTGCATTCCTGTTTTTCTCAGCTATTGTACTGATTGCTTTGTGGATAGCTTTTTAATCTTGTGGTCCTCCATGTTATTAATCTTTTGTGTTGCTTTGTATTGTTTGGGCTGCAGATGTTGCTGTTAGGTTGTTTTTCTGCTGGATTTTCACAACAGAATTGCTAGCTATGGCTCATAAATACACTGCATGATACCACAACCAATTAAGGCAGTCTGCTAATGACCTTCATCCTGCAGACCTTTCTAGGTTGGATTTCCTCATTTTCCCTTTCCTTGTTGTATTTATTTAGTTATTTATTTATTCATTCATTCATTTGTTAACCAGGACAGTG